>NW_019944250.1:0-1808 GCF_002910315.2 Salvelinus sp. IW2-2015 | reverse complement strand
CCCGTCGATGAGAAATGGGGCGTCGTGGCTGCGGTCGTAGCTCCAACATACTGATTCCTTAGTTCTTTGAGGGTGACATTGAAGGGAGAGGTTGGTTATCTGCGACCAACCTGCCAGTTCTCGCTCTCCCTTAGTAGGTGTCTCGTCGTTGTCGGTGATCAGGCCTACCCATTTTTGTCATCTGCAAACTTAATGATGTTGGAGTGCCCTGCCACGCAGTGTGGAAACAGGGAGTACAGGAGGGGACCGAGTACGCACCCTGGGGAGCTCAGTGTTGAGGATCACGTGGCAATGTTTGTCTACCCTCACACCACTGGGGGTGGCCCTTTCAGGGAAGTTCAGGAGTCTAATTGCAGAGGAGCTGTTTTAAGGTCCCAGGATCCTTAGCTTTAGTTTGATTGGGCTTTTGAGGAGTTACGTATTAGTGTTGATATAAGGTCCCATAATTGACAGTGCATGTCAGAACAAAAACCAAGCCATGAGGTCGAAGGAATTGTCCGTAGAGGTCCGAGACAGGATTGTGTCGAGACACAGACCTGGGGTACCAAAAATGTATGCAGCATTGAATGTCCACAAGAATACAGTGGCGTCCATCATTCTTAAAACGGAAGAAGTTTGTAAACACCAAGACTCTTCCTAGAGTTGGCCACCCGGACAAACTGAGCAATCGGGGGAGAAGGGCCTTGGTCAGGGAGGTAGATCGAGTCACTGGTGCTTCCTGCTTTAATGTTTGCTTGTAAGCAGGAATCAGGAGGATAGARTTKTGGTCAGATTTACCAAATGGAGGGCGAGGGAGAGCTTTGTACGCATCTCTGTGTGTGGAGTACAGGTGATCTAGAATTCTTTCCCTCTTTTTGCACATTTAACATGATGGGAATTTGATGGAAATTTGGTAGAACTGATTTAAGTTTCCCTGCATTAAAGTCTCCGGCCACTAGGAGCCAGAACATCTATTGGTGTTGACCATACAAACGTTACACTTCCATTTTTTTGCTCAACATAGTGTGAAAAACAAAAATGAAAAAATGAATAATAATAAATAATAATAATAAATGTAGGCACATTTTGCTGGAGGGCAACGAGGAGATTCGGGATCTTTCCCCCACCATGTCCATGGATCTTTCCCCCACCATGTCCATGGATCTTTACTGAATCTTTTTACTGAAACTCTTTCCACAGAGGGTGGAACCCAAAAGGGTTCTCCAATATGGATAGAGCACTATGGGCCCTGGTCAAAAGTAGTGCACTATATAGGGAATAGGGTGGCAGCCTTGGTCAAAAGTAGTGCCCTATATAGGCAATAGGGTGCCAGCCCTGGTAAAAGTAGTGCACTATATAGGGAATAGGGTGCCAGCCCTGGTAAAAGTAGTGCCCTATATAGGGAATAGGGTGGCACTAGCCTATAGGAATACTGCTGAATTATTTGTTGTAAAATCTTATTTCTACTAGAATGTTAGACCGTCAGGCAAGATTTCCAGCTATCATTTCCTGATCGATAGCAATTCCACATACTGGGGCTTTAATAAGCACACACACATGGATACACACACACACACATGGATACACACCACACACACACACACACACAACACACACACACACACACCACACACACACAAACACACACCACACCACACACACACACAACAACACAACACACACACACACAACAACACACAACACACCACACACACACACACACACACACACACACACACACACACACCACACCACACACACACACACAGCACACACACCAACACACACCCCATTCCCACTCCTGTCACACAGATGGTATAGGCAGCAGG
>NW_019944249.1:71659-80274 GCF_002910315.2 Salvelinus sp. IW2-2015 | reverse complement strand
GCAGAGTGAGAAGGGCATTAGCAGCTGTAATACAATAGAGTTTACCACACTACGCCCCCCACCCGATTTCCAACATTCAATTGGAGTTTGGAAAAGATTCGATGAGGAAATCAAATTAAGGGTATGCTGACAGGTTACGCATTACCAAGGCCCACCACAACGAGTTTAATGATGATTTTTATTTTAGATGGGAGATTACCATCCATGTATGTAGAAGAGAGAGCTAGTTAGGCCCCCGCCATGTTGGCCATTCCCGTAGTTCTTTAGGCATCCACCCCCCCCCACCTGGGGGAGGTGAGGGTTATGGTACTAAGCGCACCCCAAAAAAAAAAAACCAAGAGAGGTCAAAAGAAGTTTTAGTGCTATATAGTATGAAATAGAGAACCCAAAAAAGAAGAAGAAAAAAAAAAAAATTAACAAATAACGAGATGTTGTCACGCCCCAGGCCCAAACAAACACCCCAATAGGAAAGAGAGAATTATACTTACATCTTTTTATCCCCCGAAAACAAAAGATAAATAGGTTTATAAATAAAGGATGTTTTTTTGAGTTGGTGGGTTGGGACGCCCTACCCTCTAGAAAAAGGTGAGGAGGTATCCCCCTACTCCCCGTTGAGAGCGTATAAAAACCTCTTTTAAAACCAGAGGAAACCCCCTACCAGTTGGGAGAAAAAAAAAAAGGAAGATAAAGTTTAAAATTTTATTGGGGGGATTACAAACTTGGCCTTTTTTTGAGTTGGAGAAAAAAAGAGTTTTATTTATGTAGGCATGAGGGAGAGGGGTTCATATCTAAGAAGTTTTTTTCGCACCCCCCCGTACTATTAGAAACAAAAGCCAATTATGTTGAGAGTGGAGGGTTCTTTTACATGTTTATTTTAGCATAAAGAATTGGGTTTGTATGTGCACGAAATAGGTATATGGTTTTACTTGAGAAATCGACACGTATGAAAAAAACTAGTTGGAAGGAAGAGGAACGGAAATCCAAAAAAACAAAAAAAAACCCACGGAAAAAAATTTGTTCAGTATGGTTTATTGAAAGATTTTTTTTTATTTAAAAAAGGTTTTAAAAAATTAATTTGCCCCCATTTATTTTTGGCCAAATGGACACAAAAATAAAGTAATTTGCTGTTGGAGGAGAAAATTCCCTCCACATGTACCCTACCATACACCAAAGTTTTTTTTAAACCCCAATTTCCCCCCCCCCGGCCCTTTCGTACGCTGAAACAGAAAAAAAAAAACACGCCCGTGGTTTTATTATTTAGTTTTTTTTCTTTTAAAGAAAAGAAGGGTTCCCCGCCTTCCACCTTTGTTGTTTTTTTTCCCTTTTTTTCCAACTGGCATTTTTACCCCATTGGTTTAAATTAAAGAAGTTAAACGTATATGCCCACACGCCAGCCTGGGGATTGGTTTTTTGTTGTTTGCCTAATTATTACTCTGTATATAAGAGGATTTATGCCTCCGTTTTTTCCCTTGGGCGGTATTTTCTTGCATTAAAGAACCTGGTTTTCTCCTTCACCCCACCTTAACCAAAACTTCCAATATTCAGAACAGAATAGACCCCCACTCTAAAAAAACACCTCCCCCCAAGACAAGATGGGGCCCCCAAAAAGAGGGACCGCACAGAAGGGAGGAAATGTGGCGGCCCCTTTATTTATTTTTGGGTGGGGGAATTAAAGAAAGGACACACATAAGAGAAAATTACAGAGGAGGGAAAAAAATAAGAAAAGTTTTAGTTATGAGGAGGGACCCTTGCACCAGAAGAACAAAAAGGGCTTTATTGGGGGAAAATTTGGGGGGCCCCCTTAAACAAAAGGAGAGGAGACACAGAGAATAAAGAAGGGGCAAGGCCGCAAGGGGGACAAAAAAGAAGCGTGGGGGTGGAGAAAAAAAAAAGGACCAAAAGATAAACCTGGTTTTTGGGTAGGGAGGAGCAGGAAGCACAATATTAATTAGAAAAAAATTGGCGGAAAAAAAGAAAAGTTCCAAAAAAGAAAATGACCGGGGGGGGTTTCCCCAGAAAAAGATTCAAAACCCCACTCGGTTTTCCCCCTTGGGGAAGGGCACCCCCTTTTTTCCCCATTGGCCCAAAAGGGAGAATCAACACGGTCCGGTAGGGGGGGGGGGCCCCCCCAAATATGCAGAAATTGAGAAGGACCCATAGGAGGGAAAAAGGAAAAGGTGAGGGAATCGCGGAGACCCACCCCCAAGAAAACCCTTTACAAACCGGCAAGGGAAAAACACAAAAAAAACCTGGGGGTTTTTTTTTCCTCAAATTATTTGACACCCCGCCTTTGAAAATAAGAAGAAACAGAAAAACGCACTTGGGGGAAACCCCCCCCCATAAACAGTCCCCCCACCCTTTTCAAAAATGGAAAAAAAAACCCCATTTAAGTAAACCTAACACTACGGACGCCGTCCCTCCCCCAAAAGGGAAAAAATTTAAAAATCCCTGCAAAAAAAAGCGCAACGGCAAAAGATTGTTTTTTTTCCCCCCCCTTTTTTGGGCCGCCCCCCTCCCAAGCCCCCCAAGCCCCCCCGCATCGGGTCCCTCCCGCCCGGAGGCCACCACCCGTTACCACCCTTGAAAGGTATTTTGCCCAATTTGACAAAAAACCCCAAAAAAATCTTTTGGAAAAAGAATATTTTGGAAAATTTGCAAGAAGGAAAGGGGAAAAATGGGGAAAAAGAAAAGGGGGTCCCCCCCTCACCCCACCCCTCCCCACAAAATGGAGTTTGGGTGGGGGGTTTTTTTTCCTTGGTAAAAAAAAAGAAATGGAAAGAAGTTAAAAAAAAAAACCAACAAAAAAAAAAATAAATAAAAGCCTTTTTTTGGGTTTTCCCTAAAAAAAACCCAAGGAGTGAGGAGGCATAATTTGAGAGGCAAGAGTGGAGAGGGTTATAGAGGAGTGGAGGTAATACAAGGAGTGAGAGTATATGAGTGAAGGCATAAAGATGATGTGAGCGGCATACGAGTTGAGAGGGCATAGAGAGTGAGTATAATGTAACGAGTGGAGAGTTAATAGGAGTGAGAAGGCATAGAGGTGGAAGGAGAGGCAGTAATCAGGAGAGGAGGTATAAGGAGGCAGGGCGATAGACTTTAGAAGAAGGCACTACATACAGAGTGAAGAGGTTTAGAATACATGCTAGTGAGCAGGGAGTTGTATACAAAGCATCTAACAAGGGAATAGTAGGGTATAGAGTGAGAGGTATAGGTGAAGAGGTTGAGGAGAGTATAGAGTGAGAGTATTGAGTAGTAAGTTTGTTGCAATTTGTTGCTTTGCAGCTTGCTACGATAGGCCACGGGTGCAGGGAAGAGAAAGTGGACAGAGAAGAGTAGGAAGGAAGGAGGAAAAGAGGAGAAAGAGAATGCAGGAGATAAGGAGGGAGGAGGGAGCGAGGGCAACTTGAAGTGAGATCCCATCTGCAGTTTTAGAGCTTGGTAGGAAAATCCATCCATACGACACCAGCGTGCCTGCTTTTGAGTTTTTACTTTGATTACCCTGAAGAGAGAAGAGGGGAGACGAAGAGATGGAGGAGGAGAAGAAGAGGGAGAGAAGGAACATCAAATTAAGCTGCTGGAGTGTCTCTGTCATCCAAACCAGACTGTATCATCAATATGCACAGCTCAGTACCACAGACGTGTCTGGCTAACAGTAGTTCGTAGCGTTTAGTAAAACTTCACTCAGTCTTGTACCACAATATCAGCACTTCTGCACTGTCTATGGCTGCTTTCCTTCTCTCCCTCTATGTCTCCTCCTCTCCCTCTATGTCTCCTCCTCTCCCTCTATGTCTCCTCCTCTCCCTCTATGTCTCCTCCTCTCCCTCTATGTCTCCTCCTTTCCCTCTACAGTGGGTATCAGAAGTACTTACCCCCCTTTGAATATTGTCACATATTGTTGCATGGCAAAGTGGGATTGAAATGAATCTAGTTGTGACGAAGGCCATGCAGCCGAAACGCGTCGGATTTTTTAAACTTTGTTTCTATTGAACATGCCATACTAATAAAGGCATTTTAATTAATTATATGAAGAGTGCCTTGGTCCTCTTTTCTTTTTGATGACCAATTTACCCCTTTTACCAAAGAGCACCTTCTGTCTACCAACATTTACTATTGTGTACCTTAGTAGCGCTTTCTACTGAATCTAGTTGTGATTTGATCTACACAAATTACTCCATAATGTCAAAGTGAAGATTTTATTTGACAAATATTAACTAATCAATGAATACACATTTTATAACTAAAATATTGTTGTTGCAAAAGTATTCACCCCTTTGGTTTAGGCAAGTCTAAATCAGTTCAAGAGTTAAATTTGGCTTAACAAATCCCATGGACTTGGACTCAAGTGGAGGCTGGTGGGAGGATGGGCTCATTGTAATGCCTGGAATGGAATATTTGGAACAGAGTCAAACATGTGGTTTCCCAAGTGGCCAAATTACAGTTTTGACTTCAACCTGCTTGAAAATCTATGGCAAGTCTTGAAAATTGCTCAAGCCATGATCCCCAAAATCTTGACTGAGTTTGAAGAATTTTGAAAAGAATAATGGCCAAAATATTGCAAAATCCAGGAGTGCAAAGCTGTTAGAAACTTAACCAACAAGACTCACGGCTGTATTTGTTGACAAAGGTGTTTCTACTAATCAAGATATGTTAGTGTTTTATTGTACATTAATTTAAAACAAAAATCTTAGAATTGTTCATCCACTTTGAGTATTTTGTGTAGATTAATTATCCCCCAAAAATCACAATTAAATCCATCTCAATCACAGTTTGTAACGCATCAAAATGTGAAACAAATCCAAGGGGGTGAATACTTACTATACCAACTGTAGAGTACATTTCATCCTCTCTCTCTCTCTCTCTCTCTCTCTCTCTCTCTCTCTCTCTCTCTCTCTCTCTCTCTCTCGTCTCTCTTCAAAGGTTAACAGGTGACTCCGTGATGTTGGCCTTCTAGGCAAAGTTGTAAAGAAAAAGCATCTCTGATTTGCCAATAAAAATAAAAGATTAAGATGGGCAAAAGAACGCAGACAATGGAAAGATTAACTCTGCCTAGAAGGCCAGCATCCGGAGTCGCCTCTTCACTGTTGACGTTGAGACTTAGTTTTGCGGGTACTATTTAATGAAGCTGCCAGTTGAGGACTTGTGAGGCATCTTTTTCTCAAACTAGACACACTAATGTACTTGTCCTCTTGCTCAGTTGTGCACCAGGGCCACTCACTCCTCTTTCTATTCTGGTTAGAGCCAGTTTGTGCTGTTCTGTGAAGAGAATAGTACACAGCCTTGTACCAGATCTTCAGTTTCTTGGCAATTTCTCGCATGGAATAGCCTTCATTTCTCAGAACAAGAACAGATTGACGTGTATCAGAAGAAAGGTCTTTGCTTCTTGCCTTTTTGAGCTTGTAATCAAACCCACAAATGATTCCTGCTGCGGGCAGGGTGTTCGATGGAAGAATATAGCTTTAGCAGTTGGCGCTATCATTGGATATGATAGAATTAAATCAGCCTCAAGGATAAGTAGCGCTGTAGTGAATATTCTTAGATTACATTGAAAAATTGAATACGATATTTGAGAGTGGTGTTGTGTTGCGGGAGACACAGACGTCGGTATTTCCTCTTACGAATCTGGCGAAGATCGTTGTACTTTCTAACCATTTGTTAGAGATAAAGTGTTGGAGAGTTATGTCGTCATGGACAACTTAAATCTACAATTAAAAAAAAGTTTGTTTTTGGATGCAAATCTCCTGAAACATGTTGTGTCTCATAAGAGACAAGTGCACATGATTTTAAAGATGATAGTGATGAGTTTTAAGATTGACAGATTTGATTATGTGTTCCTCGCTTCGACACTCACGTTTTAGGGAAGAACCAGATGCAGACAGTGTAGAAGTAACAAAAATGTATTACTAGAACAGGGGGCAGTCAAAACAACAGGTCAAGGGCAGGCAGAGTTCAGTAATCCAAAACAAAGTCCAAAAGGTACAGAACAGCAGGCAGTCTCAGGGTCAGGGCAGGCAGAGGTCAGTAATCCCGATCAGAGTCCAAAAGGTACAGAACAGCAGGCAGTCTCAGGGTCAGGGCAGGCAGAATGGTCCAAACCGGGAAAACTAGATAACAGGAACAAGAAACATACAGCAGCAAGGGGGAAAATGCTGGAAGGCTCGACAAACAAAACGAACTGGCAAAAGACAGAGTACACACTGGCGATAATGGGGAAGATGGGTGACACCTGGAGGGTGCTGGAGACAAGCACAAAGACGAGGGAAACAGATCAGGGTGTGACTTCTACTCAATCAATGAAATGCTTTGGCTGTGGAAGAGAGAGGCATTTGATACGTTATTGTCCAGAGCCTGGTAGCAGCTCTAGTGCTGGTCCATCTAATGCACCACCAAGAAGGGAAGCTAAGGCTTCAGGGGAAGGGAGCAGGTTTGCAGATGTGCTTGGAAAAGTAGGAAAAGAGAGCAGTGGGGCTACGGGGGAAATTGGGTTGGATCAGAGCAAAGAGCGATGGGAAACAGCTGGTAAGACCGCGACTGGGGTCACTGAGTTAGAGCTGGAAAAATAAATTGGAGTTCAAGAGGAGATTGAAACGATGGAAAATGAAGCACCTGTTTTCAAAGTGCCGAGGATTATGAGGAATAATTAAAATGGTGATTAAGGTTCTAATTCTAGGAGAATGGTAGAGATTGATAGATCAGTTGAGGATAAACAGGAAGTAGAGATTGACAAATCAGTTGAGGATAAACAGGAAGTAGAGATTGATAAATCAGTTGAGGATAAACAGGAAGTAGAGATTGATTAATCAGTTGAGGATAAACAGGAAGTAGAGATTGATAAATCAGTTGAGGATAAACAGGAAGTAGAGATTGATAAATCAGTTGAGGATAAACAGGTTGTAGAGATGGTGAAGTTTTCCTCTGGGAGGATAGCGCGAGTGAGTCATCTGACGCATCACAACAAAATAGCGAGAGAAATGGGGTGGAAGGAAGGTATGGCATTGAGAAGGTACGTCAATTTCTGAAATTGACAAAAGGAAAATAAAATGTTGAAGTCGGAAGTTTAAATACACTTAGGTTGGAGTCATTAACCTTTCTGGGAACTAGCGGAACCCCTCGCCAACAGCCAATGAAATTGCAGGGCGCCAAATTCAATCAACAGAAATCTCATAATTCAAATTTCTCAAACATACAAGTATTAGACACCATTTTAAAGATAAACTTCTCGTTAATCCAACCACAGTGTCCGATTTCAAAAAGGCTTTTTGGCGAAAGCAGAACATATCATTATGTTAGGTCAGCAACTAGTCACAGAAAGCATACAGACATTTTCCAACCAAAGAAAGGAGTCACAAAAAGCAGAAATAGAGATAAAATGAATCACTAACCTTTGATATTCTTCATCAAGATGACAAACTCCCGGACAACATGTTCCACCCAATAGCATGGTATGTTTGTTTATCAAGTTCATATTTAAATCCAAAAACCTTCGAGTTTCACATTGATTTGCCATCCAAAACATCCAGTTAATTTGCACAGAGCCCACATCAATTTGAAATACTCATAATAAACATTGATAAAAGATACAAGTGTTATTCACAGAATTAAAGGTATACTTCTCCTTAATGCAACCGCTGTGTCAGATTTCAAAAAACTTTACGGAAAAAGCAAACCATGCAATAATCTGAGTACGGCGCTCAGACAACAAATCAAGCCAAACAGATATCCGCCATGTTGGAGTCAACAGAAGTAAGAAATAGCATTATAAATATTCACTTACCTTTGATGATCTTCATCAGAGTGCACTCCCAGGAATCCCAGTTRCACAATAAATGTTTGATTTGTTCGATAAAGTTCATCTTTATGTCCAAATACCTCCTTTTTGTTTGCGCATTTAGCCCAGTAWTCCAAATTCATGACGCGCGATCACTAGGTGCAGACGAAAAGTCCAAAAGTTCCGTTACAGTCCGTAGAAACATGTCAAACGAAGTATAGAATCAATCTTTAGAACGTTTTTAACATAAATCTTCAATAATGTTCCAACCGGAGAATTCCTTTGTCTTCAGAAATGGAATGGAACTCAAGCTAACTCTCAAGTGAACGCGCATGGTCAGCTCATGGCACTCTGGGAGAGACCTTTCTCAATCCCCTCTCATTCGCCCTCACTTCACAGTAGAAGCATCAAACACGGTTCTAAAGACTGTTGACATCTAGTGGAAGCCTTAGGAAGTGCAATATGACCCCATAGACACTGTGTATTCGATAGACCAAGAGGTGAAAAACTACAAACCTCAGATTTCCCACTTCCTGGTTGGATTTTTCTCAGGTTTTCGCCTGCCATATGAGTTCTGTTATACTCACAGACATCATTCAAACAGTTTTAGAAACTTCAGAGTTTTTTCTATCCACATCTGCCAATAATATGCATATATTAGCAGCTGGGACTAAGTAGCAGGCAGTTTACTCTGGGCACGCTTTTCATCCGAACGTGAAAATACCGCCCCCTAGCCTTAAGAAGTTTTAATTACTCTGGATCTTCCTGCCCTTCTTCTTAGCCCTCTCCTCCACTCGTCTTCTTCTTCCTCTCATTCTTCACCCTCTCCTCCACTCATCTCTTCCTCTCA
>NW_019944249.1:63738-65594 GCF_002910315.2 Salvelinus sp. IW2-2015 | reverse complement strand
TCATCATCATGTTCATCATCATCATCATGTTCTTCATCATGTTCATCATCATGGTCATCATCATCATGTTCTTCATCATGTTCATCATCATGGTCATCATCATCATGTTCATCATCATGTTCATCATCATGTTCATCATCATGTTCATCATCATGTTCATCATCATCATCATGTTCTTCATCATGATCATCATCATCATCATCATCATCATCATGTTCTTCATCATGTTCATCATCATGGTCATCATCATCATGTTCATCATCATGTTCATCATCATGTTCATCATCATGTTCTTCATCATGTTCATCATCATCATCATGTTCTTCATCATGTTCATCATCATGTTCATCATCATCATCATGTTCTTCATCATGGTCGTCATCATCATCATGTTCATCTTCGTGTTCATCATCATCGTGTTCATCTTCGTGTTCATCATCTTCATCATCTTCATCACGTTCATCCCATTCGTACATCAGAATTGACTGTGTCAGGTAAAGCACAACAGGAAGTGTTAGAATGAAATGACATTGTCCAGGATATCAATGAAGTAAGTTGCAGAATACGGTTTGTCTCAAATCCAGCATACACCTTCCAACAGATGCATTGCACCCACTTATGCACACACACACGCACGCACCACACACACACACACACACACACACACAAACACATGGATTTAAAGCCACTCCCAAGTAGACAATAATGAACTAAGTAATAATTGAGTATCTCAGACAGCAGCTTGCTGGTTCAGACTGCGGCTTATGGAGAGAAAAACAAAGCCTCATCGTGGTTCTGTAGGAGAACACAGACAGGTGTATAGAGGATAGAGAATTAGTCCACTCATCCAGCTTCATGAAATACTCAATATGGGAAATACTCATGGTATTCAATGACAGACTGACTGACGGACGGACGGACGGACAGACAGACAACGTTATTTGCTCTGCTGTCTCTGCTGTATGCCATCATTATTATATTATTGTGTGTTTGGGCAGGGGTTGGTGAAGGATAGAGTGGAGTTGAGCTCGAGGGAGAAAACAGCTGTTTCCTCTCCCTGCATGGATTATATCAGAAGTAAAACAGTATGTTTCTCCTCAACAGCAACACATCAAATGGGAACTAATCTGAGTTCAGTTGAGTTTCTTATCACTTCACACTGTTCTGTTTCATAGTGACATCCTCACCAGCTGCATTGCATAGTGGAAATCGTAGTTCAGAAGCATCGCCAGGGACACAGTGGAACGTTAGGAATTGTAGTTCCGGAGCACTACCAGGGACACAGCGGAACATTGGGATTTTTTGTTCTGAAGAACCGCCAGTGACACAGCGGAATAATGGGATGTAAAAATGCCCATTTGTATGCTAATCAACCTAGCCTCCAACCATACATCACATACAAGTACAACACAGGAGGCTGGTGGCACCTTAATTGGGGAATACAGGCTTATGGTAATGGCTGGAGTGGAATCAGTGGAATTTGTTCCGTTCCAATCATTATCATGAGCCTTCCTCCTCTCAGCAGCCTCCACTGAAGTACAATCACCCATTTCATTACTCTGGGCCCAAAACCCACACTGATGTAATGGATGCATCTCACGCTACACAGTGATGTCTGAATTAAGGTTCTCTGTAGCAGAACAGTGGCCCCCATAGCACACTGTGGCTAATCGCTATCTGCTAGCCATTCTCTGGCTCCAGTCCCTTCACTGTCATTCATTAGCTTAGCAGTTAGCTGTTGCTAGCTCCACAGGATGTAATTGTTTGAGTTTTCTGTGGAAGTTTGTGCTTGTTTGAGCAGCTGGGGTAAGACACTGAGCCCCAAACGTACACACACACACACACACACACACACA
>NW_019944249.1:57595-63233 GCF_002910315.2 Salvelinus sp. IW2-2015 | reverse complement strand
CACACACACACAGAAACACACACACACACACACACACAGACAGAGACACACAAGCATTTACACACAGAGTCAAAGCTTTGGAGTTGGATGTGACATCATGCATTCATTCTAGCATGTCCTTCCTCACCCTTTCAGAGTATATCACACTCATCTTTCCTTTCTGTGGTCCGTTCTGTAGATTCCCTCCTGATTGTAAAAACCTTAGTATATCTGTACTTGCCAGTGTTGATGAAATAAGAACGTCCGTTTGCTGTGACCATTGCTAGTTTAGACTGCGCTGTTTTTGGTCCTTATCTCGTCCATATTTTGGCGTTGGGAGGTGGTAACATTAGGAGGCACTTCCTCGCTTTGGAACTAATTCAAATTAACTTGATACACTTTTCATTTTCACCTCCCAGATCTTCGGCTTTCATTGCCTATATTGGCGATCCATCTACATTGAGAGAGGCTGTTTCTATAGCGATTTAAATGGAATCACAACAGGAACAGATTGTCGTCGCGGTGCGTGAATATTAAAATTCAGTCTGTTTGCTTTTTAAATAAATGTATATGTATTCCCTATTTAGTTTTGATTTCAGTTACATAAAGCCCATGTTTTCACTCACGAACCATGCAACCATTAGTTAGCTTGTCCGTTGACGTTCAAGGTTAGCGCCGATGTGCCGAGGAACAGTGAGCCCCTGTTGATCATGTCTGTGATGACCTTCCATTCACTCTAAACACGCTCAATTCTCAACGCAAATCGTCTGTAACTTTGGAAGCGTATACAGTATAGACGTCTGGACTATTGTTTCTCTGACAGAGTATTCTGTTGAATGGACATATTTGTATAAACCTTGAATGAATCAATCCTTTTATAGGTGAACACCCCATACGCTGTGTCATCAAGGTACTGAGTTTAGACAGACACACACACACACACACAATAACACACACACAGACACAGATATTGCTGTTGTATCCTTCCTGTGCTATGTTAGCCGAATGATAGTAAAACTCTCTCTCCTGTCTCTACTGTCTCTCTTCTTTCTCTCCTGTGTCTCTCGTCTCTCCTGTCTCTCATGTCTCTCCTGTCTCTCTCGTCTCTCTCGTCTCTCTCGTCTCTCCTGTGTCTCTCCTCTCTCCTGTCTCACCCCTCTCTACTGTCTCTCTCCTCTCTACTGTCTCTCTCCTCTCTCCTGTCTATCTCCTATCTCCTGTCTCTCTCGTCTCTACTGTCTCTCTCGTCTCTCCTCTCTCTCTTTCTCTCTTTACGATAATATAAAAATTCTCTCTTCTTTCTCTCGCCCTCTCTCTCTCTTCTCTGCTTCTATCCGCTGACTCTTAATTACCTTTAGCTCAGAAACAACTGCCACCCCTCCCCCCACTCACAAACTATTGCGCGTGTTCTAATACTCTTTCGAAAATCTCAAGTCTCATCTTCATGAATCCCTGTTAAATCAATAATTCGAATCTCTCACGCACAACCATAAAGGTACTAAAACACTGCCTATCCCTAGACTTTCTCGACCTTTATATCCTGGCTTCAGTCTCTTTCTCTGTCACATACCTCCTTCTCGTCTGTGTCTAACAGCTCCTAACTCACCACCCCATCTTTACCCATCTCCCACCCATCACTCTCCATCTCCACCTCTCTCCCTCTTCAATCACTTCGCACACAGTCCTATAATAATTATCGAAAAATCTCATATGTCTTCATCTCCTCCTCGCCATCTCAAAAATCATAAATGTTGTGTCGTGCAAAAGTAGTGTGTAAAATAAAAAAAGAGGCCTCTCCATATCACCATCGTAAACTAAAAAAAACAATCCTCACCTCTATAAACTCTCTTCCAGCTAACGAATATCGATATAAATTTTATTTCCTCTCGTCCTCCCTCCCCACCTCTCACCTCTCTTCCCATCTATTCCGTCTGTCCTCCTCTAGCTTCATTACTCCCTCATGCCTATATACCAATCTTCTGCTCCCTTCTCCCTCCTCCTCTCATTTCTCTCTTCCTAGTCTCCCTCACCTCAACTGGAGACAGAGAAGGATTCTGAAGAGACAAAGGGAATGTAAAGTCATATTGGAATTGTGTCTCATGATCAATTTGCTGAATCATTTATTGAAAAGGTTCATTATCTACGCTACGATATCTCTAGGAGCAGCAGCATTGCTGTCTATTGTCGAACAAGTCCACTGCGATGTACTGCGGAAAGTGAGAGATTTATTAAGATATACGGGGTGGGGTTGGGTCCTAAACTACACACCAAATCGCGACCACTGTAGCATAATAATACTGCAGTGCCAGTTTAATTAAAGGTCTATGTTCGGAAAAAAGGTTGTTCATTCCAGAAGTGAGTCACTGGCCGGTGGGCTTACTATATAAGAACAGCGCACTCAAGGCATTTATTACTGGTTCGAGTTAGAACGTTAGAATTGGGCAAAACAAGTGCACTAGAAGAGACTTTGAGTGTGGTATTACTTCGTTGCCCAGGCAACCAGCCGTTCCAGTATCTCACGTAAAAACGGGTCCGGCCTCCTGGGCGCATTTTTCCGCCCGATCAATTGTCGAAATTTTTTGAAACCTCTTTTTTTTTCATCGATTTTAAACTGCTAACCGAGAATGTGGGCTGTGCCCACAAACTCAATAGAAAAATGTGTCTGTTAGTTGGAACGACACATCACACATACTCAAGGTCACTTTGGCTAGGTCGATTATATTTTTTGAAAACTGTTTTTGTCGCCGTCTCTTTACAACTGTAATTCAAACTAACTCAGGCCAATATTTGAAACCGTTTGTTTTTTTCACTATGTTGTTGTCATCAAATCCCTTTTGTGTGGTGTGCCTTGTTGTGCTCAATTACAAACAAGCAACTAAGAAATGTGGTACTTTTGTTCACGCGTTCAAAAAGAGGCTACCTACCATTGGGATGCACCCTCTGAATTACCTGCAGCATGTCAAAAAATGAGTCAGTGACCCGAATAGATTTACTAGAGGGATTCTTCATTCAGGCTGAAGCGTGAATGGGTAAGTCCATTTAAAATCCGATCACGCTGAAGAAGTGATTGCAAGAATATCCACCGATCTTTTTTATTTTTCCCTTCCACACCAACAAAACGGGAAGATTCTCAATTCTAGAGGTAACCTAGAAATTTAGCTAGCTTTGCTACAGCCTAGCCTGGACTACTTGGTTTCGCTAAGCTAAAAGTTACAGTCCTATTATGTTGAACTCTGAAAGCCATCAGATAAATTTCAGTAATAGCTGTATACGGCGTATCAAGTACTGTCAATCAATTTCACTAGATGCCATGGTAGTCACGGCTAGAGGCTGGTAGCTTCCTTGCAAAGAAGTAAACATGTTTGTTGTTGTTTCTGTCTTGACTGCTGCTGTAGCTACATAATGTTACTGTCTATTGGTGTTTCAAATTATGTATGAAATTTATTCCACCCTTATCTGGAAACGCACTGCCGTTACTTAAAAAGAAATGTAAATCCAGTTTAGGCTAGACTCATACTCTGTTTTGTGTCGGTTAGAAGATCGATGAAAGTGTATATAAATCCTCTAAGTGGTTGGTTTAGTTTTGTGTCCAGCCCTTCTCAGTCTGCGTAGTCATTTTGGCCTGCCAATTTATGGACGCCTAGTAAAGGCTTTTACAGCAAGCTAACCAATACATTTGACATATCCCAGTAGGAAAGGTGTGCTTACATAGCCAGATCCTAAATAGAGATTCAATACAATGATGGGGTGGTTAAATGTGTATTGTTGTTGTGAGTTTGTTTTGTAGGTGCGCTGGTAACACGAATCTGATTCCACGCGCAACCGCTAGCTCTGCACGAAGGTGAAGGTAAGTTGGTCATAAATATGTTACAAACTGATGCTAAAGATTAGCTCAATTTCTACAGACGCCATGGTTATAGTAACATGAAAACATTGGGTAGTCGTTGTTATGGCGTTGTGTGTTGTGGTACTTCTGTTAGCGCTCGTCTCAGATGATATGACCGGACCGAAGGTGCAGCGTGTCGGGGCGTACAATTCTCTCTTTATTGAAAAAAGAACACGGCGAAATACATCATGACACGAAGCCGATCGAGTACAAGCTATCGTGCCTAAAATAGCAACAAAAACAAAGCACAAGATCCAGAAAGAAACCCAAAGGAAGACACTGACCAACTTTATATCTGATCCCCAATACAGAGGAAACTGATAGAGCAGCGGCCTCGACTTGGGAATCAAAATAAAAAAAGCATAAACACACCAATCATGAAACAGAAACCTAGAATCCCACCCTAACACACACTGACCTAACCTATATTAAGAGAAATAAAATGCTTCTAAGTTCGAGGGCAAACTACAGGTTACGGGGTTGACGGATGGTTAGAGGTACGCTGAGGAACAGAATACCTTCCAGACCATGTCAATTAGTCCTACTCACCGCTTTTTACCTTTCGTTATTGGTAAAAGAATCAGGTTATCTGGGGAGTCATTCACTGTGCCCTGCTGGAAGAAATACTCCGCAAAGCCGAGCATTGTGTTGTACCACAACTGGAGGGTAGAGACCACACTCGTGCGGTTATGGAGCACAACAAGCTTTGTGGACAAAAGAACACTCACGCAAGGATCTCTGACACAAACCACCATGTCTTATTACTTCCCTGGCAGATTCCGAAACCACAAACAAATGAACATGTCTACAGAAAATGTCCCTGCAAAGGGATACTATTGAACAAGAATGAGTCTGTCATTGTCAATGGGCTGGGGAGTGTTACAGACCAGTGAAACTTTTTTGACATGAGAAGGGTTTTTTGGTTGTGCCTTGGACGTGAAAAGAGAAATGTTGTTATGGAGCTATTGGAGGTGTCCATATTTCTCCTGCGAATCTCCCATACCACAGACCAATTTATATCGCGTGTAGCATTTCCTTCCTAGACTTTTCTACACACCTCTTTTAAATACCCCCTGCCCCGCCCCGCCTGCCACTCATTTACTCGTGTTGACCTGATTCTTCCTCTCAACAAGCAGCCTCCAATGCCCCTCATTTTCCCTAAACAAGAAACTTAGCCCGTCCCTTGCGTTGATACCTTACAAACAAATGGCGGTTGCCTACGGGTCCACACATTCACAAGAGTGTAAAATCATACAGCACAACTTCTTCAAGAGGAAACAAACAGTTAGGTGTAAGAAGGCCTAAATGTCATTTCCGGCAGACGGTCTTATCAGGCTGGCCGTTCACCGTCATGACAGGACAGCCTTACCGATATATATAGCACAAAGATTCATCGTTCCCGCAGCTGCCAATCGTGGCCCGACAAAATTGCCAGGTACCGCTGTGGAGCCAAATGTAGTGGAAAAAGGTCCTTGATTGGCTGGCCTGTGTAAACACAGCCAGTGTGGCCGAAATCATAGAGACTCATGTAAACAGGGTCCCAAACCTGTTCCCAGGAGATGACGCCTCCTGTAGTTTAACTCTCAAAAAAACCTCTGTTCCTGGAGATCTACCTCTCTGTAAGTTTTAAACTCCAACCTTGGTTCCTGGAGATTATCCTCCTGTAGGTTTTTAACATCCAACCTGTTCCTGAGACTATCCTCCGCTGTTATTTTTAAAAACTCACAAGCCCTGTATCTGGAGTCGTATCCACTCTGTAGGGTTAACTCATCC
>NW_019944249.1:52686-57570 GCF_002910315.2 Salvelinus sp. IW2-2015 | reverse complement strand
ATCAATGAAACATGATGCACAATCCCCTGATAAATAAAACATTACTTGGAGATGGGGCGTTGTGGTTGTTGTACGTTATTTTACGCCTTTCTCTGCTGTCCCCTCCACAGAAATAAACGGTGAGAGAGGAGACCACGGCGCAAATCAGGCCTTACTAGTGGCCAAAGAATGTGGGAGCAGCTGCCCCACCAACGCGGATCGATTGGCGAGGGCCATAGACGTTGGTCGGTGTGTGGTGTGGACGTCCACGGACGAAGGGACGTCATAGCTGCTAACCCTTCCTCCTCCGCCAGCACAAGGTATCTAGGTTAGCATATTCACCAGGGATGGAATAAAAAAATACGACACAGCTGGCGCCAGTTTTATTAGGTACGTCGTTCCAGTCTATTACCGGGTCGGACCCCGCTTTGCTCCAGAACAGCCTGAGTTTTTCAGGGGCATGATTCTCCAAGGTGTGGCGTGTTAACGTTGCTAATTAGTAATTGAAGACCTAAGCGTGCCAGGAACATTTTCCCACACCACCACCACCGCTTTTCACTGCTACTGTTGACACAAGGCAGGATGGGGTCCATGGAGCTCATGCTGCTGTACGCACTTCACTGGACTCTGCCGATCAGCATGGAACCACAGGAACCAGGAGTCGTCGGACCAAGCAATGTTTTTGCCAGCTCCGTCAATTGTTCAGTACTGGTGATGGCGTTCCCACTGGAGCCGCGTTTCTTCTTGTTGTTTAGCTGATATGGAGTGGAACCGGCTGTGGTCGTCTCTGCTGATGTTAAGTAAGCCCATCCGACGACAACAGAGGTCACTGACGAAGTTTAGTCAAAGTCCCGAGAGTGCTGTTTTTTAGCACCACTGTTTGTACTTGCGGCCAACATATTACCTGTTTTCCTTGTCATTCTCCTTCGGACGGCGTCGGCGAATCAACAAGCTGTTTTGTCCCACAGGACTTGCTGCTGGATGATGGTGTTTGTCTGTGTGAGTGACATTTAGAGATCGTCGTTTACGCACCGTTCTCTGTAAAACCCTAGACCTTGTCCTGGATTTGCGTGTGATTCGTGAGTACAAGAGCGCAAGGAGACTGGAGAAATGTAGGGCGCGGCCCTGTTTCTGAAAGATGACTGAACCGGCGCGGACGACCTTTACATAGTATCTTATACAGGCAACAACGGATCATACTGCGCAACGAAGTGCTCGAAGTAGGTCCATGCTCTGAGGAGTTTCACTTGTAGTCGTTTGGCGACATATTCTAACGACTGCGGTCTGAGAACAGCCTGCTGGCTGGGAAAGCAGCAAATGAAATTCGTCTAATACGCGAGCCCAGACCCCTGGAAACCATGTGGGTTGTCGATGCTATTTGACACCACTCCGAGTCGCCCCCCCAAGATTACCGATGAGCCTGTTTCTCACCAATTAACAGGTGGATTTCGGCCCTCAACTGCCTCAACCTTTTTGCTAGGAGCGAACTGATTTTGTTTACGTGGGATGGCTGTTTCTTGACAATTGCTACTTAATAAAGATTGAGGAGAGATAATTATTACGTGTATCAATGGTACCTATTTGAACTACTGTGTTTTAGAATGTGCTGTTACTCTAATCTAACAATTAATACGTGCCCTAGCAGCAATTTTATAGAATATTAAAATATTTTTTAGGTGCATAACTAATTATATGTGTGATCATTCGTTTCTTGGTTACACACAGAGATCAAATGTGTAGTTGGTTTTATTCTGCCAACTTCCTGATATCGCTTGTCCTCAACTATCAACCAACGGAATGCATCTGATCTACTGTGTCCCTATCATATCTCTCATAATGTGCATACCTTGTGTTGGCCATGCATTTTAACTGTTTAGTTGAACGTACTTCCCCTCATCACCATTTCTCTGCTCCTCCCTCCTCGTCTCTCCGTCACTCCCCTTCCATAGCTGCAACATAAGCTGTTACGTTTCTCTCTTCGCCTCGCTACTTTCTCTCACGCCCTTCCCTCTTGTCTCAACAAACTCTGTCCAAAGGCATTGCATCGATCTGTGCTCCTCTCTGTCTCTTGCTCTAACTGAGTTCTCTCTCATTCGATCTCTCTCCCGTCTCTCGTCGTCTCTCTGCATACTCTTGTATTCTTTTCTGTACTTTCTTGAACTCTATTGTCTACTATCTGTCATCTCGCTCTCGCTGTCTCTCTTGTCTCTCTGTCTTCTCTGTTCTCTGCTACTGTCTCTCTGTCTCTCTTCGGTGTACTCTCTGTATTCGTCGTTCTGCCTCTCCCTCTCCTTGCTCCGTTGGTCCGGTCTTTTGTCTGCCTCGCCTGCCATCTCTGTCTCGCCTCTCTTGTAACTGGTCTTATCGCTCTCTCGTGTCTCTCTCTGTCTCTCCTCTGGCTCGCTCTCTCTTGTCTCGCTCTCTCTGTCTCGCTCTCTCATGTCTCGCTTCTTCTGTCTCGGCTCTCATCCTGTCCTCGACATCTCTCATAGCATCTGTCTCGCTCTCTGGCTTGTCCTCAGGCTCTCCTCGGTGTTTCTCGCCTCTGCCATGTCTCGCTCTCTTCCTCCTTTGTGTGCCGTCCTGACCTCTGCTCTCTCGTCTCTGTCTCTCATACTCTGCTCCCTCCTTAGTCTGCCGACGTCCTTCATCTGTACTAAGGCCCGTATACCTCTTGTCTGCGTGGTCTCGCTGTCTCTATCGTACTCTTTGCTACTACATGCTGTCGTCTCTGTACTGGTCGTCTCAAGTGGCTTGGCGGCTTCTCTCTGCTGCTACACCTTCTAGAATCTCTCCTCCTGTCTCATAGCATCTCATCTCTGAGCTGTCATTCTGTATCTCTCTGCCCTAGTTAGCTTCTCTTGGTACTCTCTCTGTCTCTCTCGTGTCCTCTCTTCCGTCCTTAAGTTTCATGTCTCATCTTTTTGACATGCTTCTCATACATTCTTCATCCGTCTCTCCTTCTTCTCTCTCTGTCTCGCTCTCTCTGTCTCGCTCTCTCTGTCTCGCTCTCTTATCATGTCTCTTCTTGCTCGTTTTCACTCTCAAAAGTGTTTCTCTGTCCGTCGCTCTCTCTGTCTCGCTCATCTCATGTCTCTTCTGATCTCTACGTGTCCTCGTCCTCTAGCTCCTCTATACTACTCTCTGGATAGCTCGCCACTTTCCTCTCTGGTCTCTCTGTTCTCTCTGTCTCTCTTACTTTTGTTGCCTATGGATACTCTCTCTCTTTCTGTCTCCTGTGTGTCACTGTCTCTGTCCGTGGCTCTTTGTTCCTCCTCGTCTCTGGTCTGGCTACTCTTGGTCTCTCTCTGTCTCTCTCCTGTCTCTCTCTGGCTCATACCTCTGTCTTGTCCTCATCTCTGTTTTCCTCTCTCGCGTGTCTGGCGGTTTCTCTGTCGTCTGTGTTCTCATGTCCTCTCATGGTGCTTTCTGTCTCTGCTCTCTCTCTGTGCTTCTCTCTTGTACTCTGAGTCTCCTCTCTGTCTCTCTCGTGTTCGTTCTGTCTCTGCAATAGTCCATACTCTCGCAGTGTCTCTCTCTTGGAGATCCTACTCCATCGGCTGGCTCTCTCTGTCTCGCTGTCTCTGTCACATCCGTCTCATCTCATTTGTTTCTTCGCGTGTCTTACGTAATGATGCATCTCGACGTTTTCCTGTCTGTCTCTTTGAGTCCTCGTTCTTAGTCTCATTCGTGGTCTCTGGAATTCTCTCTCCCGTCTCTCTCCCATCTCTCCCCTGTCTCTCCCCTGTCTCTCTCCTGTCTCTCTCCTGTCTCTCTCCTGTCTCTCTCCTGTCTCTCCTGTCTCTCTCCTGTCTCTCTCCTGTCTTTCCTGTCTCTCTGCTGATAAAGGTTCAGATCATCTACATGAATGAAGCACCACTGCCATCTACTGTCTGAGTCTCTCTTTGTTCTCATTCTCACGCTGTCTTCTCTCTTCATCCACTGTCCTCAGGAGTAGCTGAGAGAAGATCTGATACAAGCAATATACACTGAGTGTACAAAACATTAAGAACACCTTCCTAATATTGAGTTGCACCCCCCGCCCCTTCTCCCTTTTGCCCTCAGAACAGCCTCATTTTGTCAGGGCATGGACTCTACAAGGTGTCGCAAGCATTCCACAGGGACTCTAATGCTTCCCACAAGGGAAACTGTTGAGCGAGAAAAACCCAGCAGTCTTGCCGTTCCTGACACAAAGCGGTGCGCCTGGCACCTACTACCATTCCTCGTTCAAAGGCACTTTAATCTTTTGTCTTGCCCAATCACCCTCTGAATGGTACATATACACAATCCATGTCTCAATCGTCTCAATTATCTCAAGTCATCTACACTGATTGAAGTGGATTTAAGGTGACGTCACACACACACAGGCATAAACAAACACACACACTTAAACACACACACTTAAGCACACACACACTTAAACACACACAGACTTAAGCACACACATACTTAAACACACACACTTAAACATACACACACTTAAGCACACACACACTTAAACACACACACACTTAAGCACACACACACTTAAACCCACACACACTTAAGCACACACACACTTAAACACACACACTTAAACACACACACACTTAAACACACACACTTAAACACATACATGCTGTCTTCTATTTATCCTGATCTTTCTCCAGATGTTTTTGTGATGGGTGATCTTAGCCTTGCAGCGGTAAAGATGTTCTTTGTTTATAGAAAAAGAAGATAATAAAGATAGCTTTTTGAAGATTGAGTGAGACATAGAGAGAGAAGAAGAAGAAGACAGAAAGAGAAGAAGAGAGAGAGAGAGAATATATTTAAATTACCTACTATCTATTATCTATTTCACTTGCTTTGGAAATGTTACCATGTGTTTCCCATGCCAATAAAGCCCTTGAATTGAATTGAACTGAA
>NW_019944249.1:45848-52096 GCF_002910315.2 Salvelinus sp. IW2-2015 | reverse complement strand
GTGTGCCTGTGTGTGTGTGCCTGCATGTGTGTGTGCCTGCGTGTGTGTGCCTGTGTGTGTGTGCCTGCGTGTGTGCGGTTGTTAGGAGGTGAGTGGCCAAAGTCATGTTTACACTTTCAATGAAGGGCCTGTCATAACTGTTAGCCTAAAGGAAAGAAAGCAATTTGCAAACTGACACTTGGTGACAGAAACAAAAACACAAGCGAACACACATACACACATACACACACAAACATTGAGTCTGAATTTTCACACATACACTCAGACAAATGCTTATGTACATTCCCTTATACAGTCATTGACACTCACAAATACACACACATGCACAGAAATGCATGCAATATTGCAAACAAAACACACAGACAAAAACAAGTTATGTATTAGAATGCAAATTAGCATTTGATTTGAAGCTTGGGATTCGCCGCAGGTTGCCCACTTAAAAAGCCATGCCTCAAAAACTCTCCATCTCAGGTGCAAGGAGCAGCCAGGTCACCCGTGATACAAGTCAGTATTCGACGTCTATCCATGTCTGAGGACGGCGGGAAATGACGTAGAAACCGGCCACTAGGGGGAACAGTGAGCATAGTTACCTTCAAGTAGGTTTCGGTTTTGCTAGGATGTTGTGGACGGGGATGGTGGCTAAGCATAAGCATCTGATTCTAAAGGTTGCAAGTTCAAATCCAGCAATAGAATGTTGTTTTTGAGATGTTTGTTTTAAGCCTATCCCAAAACTTAACCCTAACCTTAAAAATGCAGAGGTAATACCCTAAACACTTTGAGATTTGATGTTTGCTATAACTTCTACATTTGACATGTGAGAAACATGGATGAAAGTAATTCTGACGTGAGACTCTGAGAGCTAGTTGACAAGGAGACACTCTTCCGCTTTCTCTCAGACTCACAAACAGACCAATATTTTAACACAAGACATCACGATCCCTTCTCATCTTTATCAAAGACTGACAGAGAGAGAGAGACAGAGAGAGGAAGAGAGAGAGGAGATAGACAGAGAGAGAGGAAGAGAGAGAGACAGAGAGACAGAGGAAGAGGAAGAGAGGAAGAGAGAGAGGAAGATAGAGAGGAATATAGACAGAGAGAGGAAGAGAGAGACAGAGAGAGGAAGAGAGAGAGAGAGATAGGAAGAGAGAGAGAGAGATAGGAAGAGAGAGAGGAAGAGAGATAGGAAGAAAGAGGAAGAGAGAGAGAGAGAGAGAGAGAGAGAGATGAAGGAGAAGAGAGAGAGTAAGGAGATACATGAATTTGAGAGAGGAGTTCGGACATGTCTCAGTCTGGTGCGTACGCTGGTTGAATGCGCTCTGAGAATTTGTTGGAGCAAGAATGACACCCTAGCACCAGGGGGACAAACACCGTACCTGGAGGTGCCAGCATTCCTCAGCACATGCCCCCCTTGGCACCACGTACGACAAATACAATAAACCGGTCACAACTCCGCAGCTTTCTGTTAGCACGTCTGGGATATGTATCATAGTCAATGGTAGGCTTCGAAGGAGAATCGTAGGTAGGTACACTACTGCTCATACTCTTGGTCATAGTAGACTACTTTATCATGAACTCAACCCAGAGTCCTCAGAGCGTTCACAGTCAGCGACTGACACCCTATCAGACAGCAATCCATCTACTCTGAACAGAGCATACTCAATATGAGGCATTCAAGATTGAGCTGGTGGTCTGATGCTGTGGGTTTGGTTGTGGTCTGATGCTGTGGGTTGATGTTGTGGTCTGATGCTGTTGGTCTGATGTTGTGGTTGATGTTTGTGGTCTGATTTGTGGTTCTGATGCTGTGGTCTGATGCTGTGGTCTGATGCTGTGGGTTTGCTGTGGTCTGATGCTGTGGTCTGATGCTGGTGGGTTTCTGCCTGTGGTCTGATTGCTGTGGTGTTCTGATGTGTGGGTCTGAGTTGTTTGGTTGAATGCTGTGTCTGATGCTGTGGTTGACTGCTGTGGTCTGATGCTGTGGTCTGATGCTGGGTTGGATGCTGTGGTCTGATCGTCTGTGGTCTGATGCTGTGGTCTGATGGCTGTGGTGATGCTGTGGTCTGATGCTGTGGTCTGATGCTGTGGGTCTGAATGCTGTGGTCTGATGCTGTGGTTGATGCTAGTGGTCTGATGCTTGTGGTCTGATGTTGTGGTGCTGATGCTGTGGGTTCTGCTGTGGTCTGATGCCTGTGGTCTGATGTGTAGTCTGATGCTGTTAGTTCCTGATGCTGTGGTCTGATGTTGTGGTCTGATGCTGTGGTGCCTGATGTTGTGGTCTGATGCTGTGGTCTGATGCTGTGGTCTGATGTTGTGGTCTGATGCTGGTGGGTTTGTTGTGGTTGATGTCTGTGGTCCTGATGCCTGTGGTCTGATGTCTGTGGTCTGGATGCTGTGGTCGGATGCTGTGGTCTGATGCTGTGGTCTGATGCTGGTGTCTGATGCTGTGGTCTGATGCTGTGGTCTGATGCTGTGGTCTGAAATGCTGTGGTCTGATGCTTGTGGTCTCGATGTTTGTGGTCTGATGTTGTGTCCTGATGCTGTGGTCTGATGCTGTGGTCTGATGCTTGTGGTCTGATGTTGTGGTCTGATGCTGTGGTCTGATGCTGTCTGATGTTTTGTAGTTGATGCTGTGGGTTTTTTTTCTGTGGTGGGTCTGATGCTGTGGTCTGATGCTGTGGTTGAATGTGTGCGTCCTGATGCTGTGGTCCATGATGCTAGTGGTTGATGTTGTAGTCTGCATTGTTGTAGTCTGATTGCTTTGTTTTGGGTTTCTGGTTGTGGTCTTGATGACTGGTTGTGTTCTTGGGCTATTGCTGCTGTTTGGCTCTGATGTTGTGTGGGTCTGGTGTGTGTTCTGATGCTGTGCCTGATGGTATTGTGGTCTGATGCTGTGGTTCTGATTGTTGTGTCTGAATGCTGTGGTGGTCTGAATGTCTGTGAGGTCTGATGGCTACCGTGGTCGTGAATGGATTTGGTCTGATGGTTGGCTAAGTCGGCAGGAAAATGTTTTGGTTGAGATCTGTAGTGGAGACATTGACTGGCTGCACAGTGTGAGCGGCCGTTCTTTAGTATCATCCCAGAAATGTGTTCGAACGCCTTGGAAGTAGGGAGTTGAGCGATTTCTAGGGATTCGTGTAGATCAGTGGCAACGCTGGCCCAGCGGGTCACCAAGTCTTCTTCCGACAATCAGGAGTATATACAGAAACAAAAAAACTTCTCCTTGAAGTGTGGCCGGCTCCCAGACTCTTCATGACGGCTAGCACGGGACCACCAGCCGTGGTCAGGCTCCACCTGGGTTCATGATGAGACAAGCACAAGTGAACAAAAAGGATAGAGGGCTTCCCGGCCCCCTCGACAAGGGTGTTGCCATCCACGACAGAAGTTGGAAGAGCAGGACTACGGACACCCTTCCGCGACCCTCGCCTAGCGAAGTCTATCGCCTACAGTTGTACTCAGCAGCTTGCGGGCTACGCGCCCGTCTATCGCAGCCCCGGGCCTACGCGATCATCCTTAATTGTTCGCCCGCCCTGCGCTGCCCTCGGCCCGATCTCACCCTTCGCCCCCTTCGCCGCTTCCGCGTCCGCCGTACGCCAAACCTCCGGCTTTCGTGGGACGCCCGTGCCGCTCCCCCGCTACGGTGTCGCGTGGCTCGAGCCTCCGGCACTACCTCGTGCTCTCCGCCCGCCCTCCAGTCCGGCGCTCGGTAGCGCCCCTCCGGTTGCCTTCGGCGCGTCTCCCCCTCAGCACCGCGGCCGCCGAGCCGCGCGTTCCGTCTCCGCTCCCGCCCTCGCTCCGCCCGGTCCGGCTCGCCGCTCAGCAAGCTCACAGACGTCAGCCCCTCCAGCATCCGCCCCAGTAATCCAGCGGAAAATCTCCGGCACGCAATCCACGACATGATATAGACCAAGCATCAGACCACAGACATACGAGAAGCCAGCATCAGACTCGCCATGCAGACTAGCATCACAACGATAGACCAACTCAGAACAGACGACCAGCTATGCACAAGATACTGAGCAGACCGGATTAGAGAACCACAGCATCAACAGCAGAGTGAGGATTCAGAATCGCAGATCAGTTCTTACAGTAGACCACAACATCAGTCAGAGAAAGCGCGATTTCACTCAACAGGACGACACAAATAGGAACACAGGCATAAAACACTATGAGACCAAGTATAGAATCATCAGAGTCAGCAATGGTTGGCGACTCTTGACAACACAGAAAACAAGATTCGACCAACTCATTTTGATGCTATGATTGAAGTTATTGCTGGTCTCACGTGAACGTGACTGTACGGTCTTTTTGCTGTGGTTGATAGGGGGTCGTCATCGTGGCGCTTGGTGGATCTTGGAGGGCTTGGGGTGCTGGCAGCTGGCCTGTACCTGTGTCAGGAGTCCACGGACAAAACTACCTCCTGGATTGCAGAGTAGGAAGAACTACTCCTGGGTTGGAAGGCTCGTTGATAAAGTATCTAAACAGGTGCTATCTCTCAAGTGGTATTGTTGGATGGCTAGTAGCGTGTACGTTGCCTTACCGTAGTCCGAAGGATGGCCGTCATTGGAACCGAAGTCAGCGGCGTAACATTGATGTCCTCACTAGGTTTCTGCTGGTGAGAGTTTTGTGTGCCAAACGACCTACCTAGCCAAGTTCATTTTTCGTGCTTGTGCTTTTCCTTTGGCGTGCGC
Organism: Salvelinus sp. IW2-2015; assembly: GCF_002910315.2. Taxonomy (NCBI): domain Eukaryota; kingdom Metazoa; phylum Chordata; class Actinopteri; order Salmoniformes; family Salmonidae; genus Salvelinus; species Salvelinus sp. IW2-2015. The sequence continues at coordinate 47,411 of NW_019944249.1, read as the reverse complement.
TTGGCCCCGTTGGTTACGCTGAAAGCTGCAGGAAGTTGTGACCCGTTTTTGTTTATGTGTCCGCTAGTTGTAGCCAAGGGGGGATTACGGGTGGTGGTGAGGGAATCACTAGACCTAGTCAATAACCAGACTTTACCCTTAGGGTTGCTTAGTGTGATCCCGACCCTGTGTGGGGAGCTGGTACGCGGCTCTCTAGTCAATGTGTCCAGTCATGGGATTTAAAGGTCGTCACTCAGCTCTTCTGTGCTCTCTCTCAATAGTCTCTCCTCTCTCTCTTTCCCAATACTACTCTTTCTGTACTTGTCTTTTTGGTCACAAGGTGGCATCTCTATTGCATCTTCTTGATTTATAATCAATAAAAATACCTAACAATGAAAATATCAATCAAATACATAAATCATTAAAAAAAAAAAACTAATATATAATAAAATATAAAAAATAAATATACAAATAAAAAAATAAAAAAAAATATAATAACAGGTATTCTTGGTTTGAAAAGGATTATTTAATAATGTCCCCATGATATATTATCTCTATCAGATTCATATCTAAAGATCTGGAGCACTTCTAAGTTCTTTCTCTCCATTGAACGGATAAACTATCTCAGGATTCTCTTTACTCTCAAATCATTCAGTCAATCATCAGTTCACTTATTTCAGTCCCTTAGCCGGGATACACACTGAGGAGGAGAGGAGGGGGAGATGGAGGGAGAAGAGGAGGGGAGAGGAGGAGAAGGAGGGAGGGGGAGAGTACGGAGGAGAGAGTACGGAGAAGTGAGGGGGACGAGGAGGAAGATAGGCGAATATTGAGCTGATACGATCTTTTGGCACGGTTGACCCTTCGATCAATGGTCATCGCCTTCTCCTTCAGTCTCTCTCGTCAGAAGCACCTACACTGTCTCGACGTCTACTATATTAATCTGCTGTCTCTCACTTTTCTCTATCTCTCTCTCTCTTCTTCCTTCTCTCTCTCTCTCTTCTCTCTCTCTCTCTCTCTTCTCTCTCTCTCTCTCTACTTCCTTCTTCTCTCTCTCTCTCCTTCTCTCTCTTCCGTCTTCCTCTCTGTCTCTCTCTTCTCTCTCTCTCTCACTTTTCTCCCTCCCTCTCTCTTCTGTCAGTGTCAGAGTGCGTCGGTCATCGAATATCTCTGTGATCCAGCTGGTGTTCCTGCAGCGCGATTCAACATTGTGGCCAGATGTCGCTCGTGGAGGATGCGGGTGTGACGCTAAATTGGGTCTCTCGTTGCTCTCGTTCTATTTCTGGCATTGCTCGTGTCTCCTCCTCTCAACTCAATCTGCTACTCTGCTCACACATCCACGCTATCATGCTGTCTCACTCTTCACTCTCTCTCTGTCTCTAGTCTCTCTCTCTACGTCATCTCTCTCTCTATACTCAACTGCATCACAATCGTCCACACAGACTCACATCTCCACACACCACATCTCATCCTCTACATCACCTCACCACTCACTCATACTCATCTCTATTCACATCTCATCTCTCACTCTCCACACTACGACACTACTCCAGTCTCTAAATCCATCGAGGCACACACAGACACACC
>NW_019944249.1:42088-45823 GCF_002910315.2 Salvelinus sp. IW2-2015 | reverse complement strand
TCAATGCTTACCAGGTGTAAGCTGTGTTGAGGAGGAAGCAGTGCAATTAGCATGTTGGATTATTGAAGCTTGGGAGAAAAATCTGCATGTCCGTGCGCAGGTTGCCGACTCTTAGAAAGAATCTGCTTCAACTCATCTGAAGAAAACTTGATAGAAAACTTTTGGGGAGCTCGGGGTGATTGAGACTTTTGAATCGACACCAAAAATAGTCATGCTTAAAACTCTCCATCTAGGTCGGCAAGAGTAGCTTCAGCGTCGGGTCACTGCCGCGCGTGGTACAAGTCAGTATGTGTCACGAGGCTACATTCCATGAAGTATGACTGGACGCCGCTGGCATGACGTAGAAACCGGCAACCTTAGGGTGGAACAGATTGAGCAGGAGTTTACGCTTGGCAAGTAGGGGAAGGAGCTGGGTCCAGGTTTGGTCTCTGAGGGAAGGGGTGTTCGGTTCTTGCTAGAGACATGTTGTGCGAGGGTGATGGTGGCTAAGCACATCAGGCTATACGGGCTGGAGGGTTAGAGAAAGAGCTAGACAAGGTGTGCAAGTATCAGAATCACCTATAGTATGTTCATGTTATCTCTTAGAGGATGATTTTGTGTTTTAATGCCTGATCCAAAAGTTCCCAGCAGAGGGTGATAAGGCATAACAACTTTCAAACATGCCATGAGCTCAGGGTAACGGCACGTGAAAATCACTTTGAGTATTTTGTGTATGTGTTTGAGTTATGTAAACACTTCTAGACTCAAAGCCCTTTGACATGACTGACAGAAACTATGCGCTTGGCAAGTAATGTTCTGAAGCGACAGGGAGCTGAGACCGACTGGAGAGGAATCTAGATTGACTCAAGCCAGAGCAAACTCTTAATCAGGGTCGGGCGCGATCATGTATCAGACTACGCACAAAACAAATGGCCAAGTAGAATCTCAGGTGGTTCAGACAAGATGGTGCATTAACGAGCAGAGCAGGACATCACGATCGACAGTTCTGATGCTTTATGAACAGAACTCAGAGAAGAGACGAGAGAGAAGAGAGAGAGGAAGTAGAGAGACAGTGAGACGTAGCAGAGAGGAGAAGGAGCGAGAGGAGATAGAAGAGCAGAGTAGACAGATGAGAAGTGAGGACAGAGAGGAATGGCACAGAAGAGGCAAGATAGGAGAAGGAATGAGTACGCTACAGAGTAGAGGAAAGAGTGAGACACAGAGCAGAGGAAGAGAGAGACGGAGATATGAGAAGGAGGAGAGAGATGAGATAGGACAGAGATAGAGAGGAAGCAGAGATAGGAAGAAAGTCGGAAGGAAGATGAGGTAGGAATAATCGACCGAGAGGAGAGAGAGAGGGATTGAATAAGAGTAGAGAGACTCAGGGGGAAGAGAGAGTAGAGAGAGACTCAGAGAAGAAAAATATCATAGCTGAGTATTGATATATCAAATACTGAATTTCTTACTTTTCAGGGTTACTTTGCCTAGAGTATTGTAAAGGACTCGCCGCAGGTTTAGTGAGTTGTGGCCGGATTTTATTCTAGTTGGATACCGACGTAGACAGAGATTAGGTGCGCCAAGGGCAAGTTAGAAATATTTTTGGGAGGTAGCCTTTTTGGCGCTGCTGGGACAATGTACACAGGGCTTATAGGTACGCAGAGACTTCAGGGATTTTGTCGAAGGATAAGTAGGCGACAGGTGGGAGGTGAGGGAGACGGTGGGTAAAGAGGGAGAGAGGATGCAAGATTGTAAAGAAAGAGAACGAAGAGGAAGAGAGAGAGAGAGAGAGAGAGAAAGATTGAGACAGAGAGAAAAGAAGATAGAGACAGAGAGAGAGGAAGACAGAGGAAGAGAGAGGAAGAGATAGGAAGAGAGAGAGGAAGATAGAGACAGAGAGGAAGACAGACACAGAGAGAGACAGTGGGTGAATGCAAGCATTTCGCAAGACTGTGCCTCAAATACTAATGTCTACCTGGCCCACCACTCCACCCTGGACTTGAACAGCCTTTACAACCATGTTCATCTCTACAAGGCAGCAATCCAAACTTTTTTCTGGACCCTGAAGGACGTCACCCTCAACCGCAGCCCCAGCAGCTCACACAGGAGCAACAGAGCAACAGACGCCCCGCCCAGGCCAGCGAGGCACGCTTCCAGACCTGCAAGACCCCATCCTGAAGGACCTGCACCGAGAGAACCAACGCCAAGAGGACCTACACCCAGACCACAGCATCACCAGCCCCACCCCAACCAGCTGAGACCACCCCATGCAAACCCTGGCCGCACCCTATATAGGCCCCCCATATCAGACCTATCCCCCTTCTGCCCACTCCATTTCCCCTGCGGCAAGCACCTCAACATGACAGCAAGACATATGCCCAGGCTGTGAGCAGAGCAACAGGACCAACCCCCACTATTACACCCGCCCAAGCCCCCTCCTGCGACCTAAGAGGTATGTATCAGATGCTCAACATGCTGTGCTCACACCTACTGTGACGGTTCGGGCCTAAACCACACAAAAACAACACCAGACACTATCATCCTGGAATATACAAGGTCTGAGGTCATCTGCCTTTGGCCTAAAGAGCAGGAACCCAGACTTCATCAAAGAAATTGGAAATACTGACGTTGTCATCCTACAAGAAACATGGTATAAAGGAGGATAAAGGACCAACTGGTTGCCCTCTAGGTTACAGAGAGCTGGTAGTCCCATCCACCAAACTACCAGGTGTGAAACAGGGAAGAGACTCAGGGGTATGCTAATTTGGTATAGAGCTGACCTAACCCACTCTATTTAATTAGTTATAACGGGAACATTTTACATCTGGCTAGAAATTTATAAGGAAATTATTTCAACAGAGAAAAATGTCCTCATGTGTGCTACCTATATCCCCCCAATAGAATCACCATACTTTTAACGATGATAGCTACTCCATCCTAGAGGGAGAAATCAATAATTTCCAGGCTCAGGGACATGTACTAGTCTGTGGCGACCTAAATGCCAGAACTTGACAAGAACCCGACACTCTCAGCACACAGGGGGGAAAACACCTACCTAGAGGTGACAGCATTACCTCCCCCATATGCCCCCCTAGACACAACTACGACAACAAAACAAAAACGGGTCACAACTCCTGCAGCTCTGTCGGACGCTGGGAATGTACATAGTCAATGGTAGGCTTCAAGGGGACTCCTATGATAGGTACACATATAACTCTGTTACACGCTGGGTATGTACATAGTCAATGGTAGGCTTCAAGGAGAATCCTATGGTAGGTACACCTATAGCCCATCTCTTGTCAGTAGTACTTTATCAATGACCTCAACCCAGAGTCTCTCAGAGTGTTCACAGTCAGTCGACTGACACCCCTATCAGACAGTCTACCTGAACAGAGCAATACTCAATCATGAGGCATCAAAGCCAAAGGAACTGAGTAATATCCATGCTATAGATGGAAGGAAAAGTGTGGAAATCTACCAAAAACAATTAGGCAACAACAAAATCAATCCCTTCTAGACAACTTCCTGGACAAGATGTTTCACTGTAATAGTGAAGGTGTAAACTTGGCAGTAGAAAACCTAAACAGTATATTTGACTTCTCAGCTTCCCTATTAAATCTACACATTTCAAGCAGATAACCTAAGAAACAACAATGACAGAATGATGGCTGCCATTTTATTGGTTCTTTAACCAACCATTCTGTTTTATTGGTTCTTTAACCAACCATTCTGTTTTATTGGTTCTTTAACCAACCATGC
>NW_019944249.1:38512-41415 GCF_002910315.2 Salvelinus sp. IW2-2015 | reverse complement strand
TTAACCAACCATGCTGTTTTATTGGTTAAAGAACCAACCATTCTGTTTTATTGGTTCGTTAACCAACCATGCCGTTTTGTTCGTTTTTTCTCAACGTTTGTAACTTATTTTGTACATAATGTTGCTGCTACGGTCTCTTATGACCGAAAAGACCTTATAGACATCAGAACAACGATTACTCATTTTTATTATACCGACTCATTTTTACCCGAACACACCGCCATTTGCAGGAGAAAGAAACTTAGGTTTTGCAGAAAGAGATTGGGGTGCCTTGTGAGGATCAGGCGACGAGTGGCTATTCTGCCTTTGCCATACATACTGTTAGCCAACGTTCAATCCATGGAAAATGAAAAGAATGAACTGAAAGCACGTATATCCTACCAATTGGACATTAAAAACTGTATTATCTTATGCTTCACAGAGTTGTGGCTGAACGACGACATTAATAACATACAGCTGAGGGGTTATACACTCTATCGGCAGGATAGAACAGCAGCCTCAGGTAAGACACGAGGCGGCGGCCTATGTATATTTGTAAACAACAGCTGGTTCATATCTAAGGAAGTATCGAGGTTTTGCTCACCTGAGGTAGAGTATCTGGGGCGGCAGGTAGCCTAGTGGTTAGAGCATTGGACTAGTAACCGAAATCTCATGATAAGCTGTAGACCACACTGTCTACCTAGTTTTCATATGTATTTTTCGTCGCTGTCTACATACCACCACAGACCGATGCTGGCACTAAAACTGCACTCAATGAGCTGTATACTGCCATAAGCAAACAGGAAAATGCGCATCAAGAGGTGGCTCTCCTAGTGGCTGGGGACTTTAATGCAGGGAAACTTAAATCAGTTTTACCAAATTTCTGTCAGCACGTTAAATGTGCAACCAGAGGGAAAAATACTCCAGATCACCTTTAATCCACACACAGAGAAGAGAGACACAGAGACGCAAACAAAGCTCTCCCTCGCCCTCCATTTGGCAAATCTGACCATAATTATATCCTCCTAGTTCCTGCTTAAAGCAAAATTAAAGCAGGAAGCACCAGTGACAAGTTCAATAAAAAAGTGGTCAGATGAAACAGATGCTAAATTACAGGTCTGTTTTGCTAGCACAGACTGGAATATGTTCCGGTGATTCTTCCGTTCCGATGGCATTGAGGAGTACACCACATCACATTACTCCCAGGATGCACGCAGGGCAAAACGTAAGTACATCCCTACTCCCAGGATGCACGCAGGGCAAAACGTAAGTACATCCCTACTCCCAGGATGCACGCAGGGCAAAACATAAGTACATCCCTACTCCCAGGATGCACGCAGGGCAAAACATAAGTACATCCCTACTCCCAGGATGCACGCAGGGCAAAAACGTAAGTACCACACTCCCCTAAACTCCCGAGGATGCAGGCAGGGGCAAAACGTACAGTATACACTCCCCTACTTCCCAGGATCCAGCAGGCAACACGTAAGTACACATACTCCCTACTCCCAGGACTGCAGGCAGGGCAAAAACGTAAAGTACACACTCCCTACTCCCCGGGATGCAGGCAGGGCAAAACGTAAGTACACACTCCCCATACTCCAAGGATGCACGCAGGGCAAAACGTAAGTACACACATCCCCTACTCCCAGGATGCACGCAGGGCAAAACGTAAGTACACACTCCCCTACCTCCAGGATGCAGGCAGGGCAAAAACGTAAGTACACACTCCCCTACTCCCGGATGCAGCAGGGCAAACAGTAAGTACACACTCCCCTACCCCAGGATGCAGGCAGGGCAAAATAAGTACAAGATCACTCTCCCCAGGATGCACGCAGGGCAAAACGTAAGTACACACTCCCTAACTCCAGGAATGCAGGCAGGGCAAAACGTAAGTAACCACTCCCCTACTCAGGGCACAGACCGTACGTACAAATCCCGCCGGAAGCAACGGGCCAAACGAGCACAACCATCCAGTCACGAGTGCAAACGTTAGACACACTTACTCCCGGTCACATGAACGTATCCACCCCACCCAGGATGCAGGCAGGGCAAACCATTCCAACACTCCCACCCGTAAGGCGAAAACAATAGACACACTCCCTACTCCCAGGATGCAGGCAGGGAAATAAGTAACATCTATCCGATCAGCAGGCATACACCTCGTACTCCAGTCAGGAAGCAACGTAGCACTCCTTCCCGCAGGCGCAAAACGTAAGTAACACACTCCCCTACTCAGAATCCGGCCCCCAAAAAAAAAAAGGGGAAAAACTAGTAAAAACAAAAAAAAAAAACACCTTCAGACACGCGGCAAAACGTAAGTACAACCCCACCAATCCACACAGCAGTAAACCTCCCTAGCCAGAAGCAGGCAGTGAAAAACGTAAGTACACCTCCCCTAACTCAGGATGCAGGCATGCCAAATAACAAATCAACATGACATAATATATGAACCTGGTGAATTCACACAGTATTTAACCAACTGTTACATTTGCTTTTGTAAATGGTAGCAGTAGTGAGTTTGATGACACATCACACTTACTATTCACCGTCACCTCAGGCAGCTCTGTAATTACGTAAACACAAGCCTGAAAGTTGCATCGATGTGGGTCATCTAGAAATACAAGCAAATATAACAAGCAGGTCAATAAGCTTAGGAAGACATTAGCATTTTCTCTATTGTCTCAGAGGAAGAACCATGTAGCCCAGAGGGAGTCTACGTTCCCAGCTCTTCTACTAGGCTTGCTGACTGACTGGAGCCCTTGGCTCAGTCCTGGTGCGCTGTGGAGAACACTGTGTAAAAGCTGGCTCAGAACAGCCTTAGAGAAGGAGAGAGTATTATACTCAGTCTGCTTCTCATGCTGTACGCTAGAAGGACTGTGCCTGAGATCAGTCTTTATACATGTAAAGAGGCAATGTGATTC
>NW_019944249.1:27283-38487 GCF_002910315.2 Salvelinus sp. IW2-2015 | reverse complement strand
TACACACTCCCCTACTCCCAGGATGCACGCAGGGCATAACGTAACTACACACTCCCCTACTCCCAGGATGCACGCAGGACATAACGTAACTACACACTCCCCTACTCCCAGGATGCACGCAGGGCATAACGTAATTACACACTCCCCCACTCCCAGGATGCAGGCAGGGCATAACGTAATTACACACTCCCCCACTCCCAGGATGCAGGCATGCATAATAACAAATCAACATGACATATTCATATATGAACCTGGTGAAATTCACACAGTACTTTAACAACTGTTACAAGAGCTGTTCTGGACGACTGTGTGATCACGCTCTCCGCAGCTGATGTGAGTAAGACATTTAAACAGGTCAACATTCACAAGGCCGCAGGACCAGACGGATTACCAGGACCAGGATTACCAACACTAAGGTAACCTGCCTAAATGACTACCGACCAGTAGCACTCACGTCTGTAGCCACGAAATGCTTTGAAAGGCTGGTCATGGCTAACATCAACACCATTATCCCAGAAACCCAAGACCCACTCCAATTTGAATATGGCCCCAACAGATCCACATATTATGCAATCTCTATTGCACTCCACACTGCCCTTTCAGACCTGGAKAAAAGGAACACCGATGTGAGAACGCTATTCACTGACTACAGCTCAGCGTTCAACACCGGAGGCCCTCAAACCTCATCACTAAGCTAAGGTCCCTTGGACTAAACACCTCCCTCTGCAACTGGATCCTGGACTTCCTGACGGACCGCCACCAGGTGGTAAGGGTAGGTAACAACACATTTGCCACGCTGATCCAAATCACAGGTGGCCCCTCAGGGGTGTGTGCTCAGTCCCCTCCTGTACTCCCTGTTCACTCATGACTGCATGGCCAGGCACGACTCCAACACCGTCATTAAGTTTGCCGATGACCAAACAGTGGTAGGCTTGATCACCAACAACAATGAGACTTCCTTTAGGGAGGAGGTCAGAGACCTGACCGTGTGGTGCAAAGACAATAACCTCTCCCTCAACGTGATCAAGACAAAGGATATGATTGTGGACTACAGGAAAAAGAGGACCGAGCACACCCCCATTCTCATCGAAGGGGCTGTAGTGGAGCTGGTTGAGAGCTTCAAGTTCCTTGGTGTCCACATCACCAACAAACTAACATGGTCCAAGCACAACAAGACAGTTGTGAAGAGGGCACGACAAAACCTATTCCACCTCAGGAGACTGAAAAGATTTGGCATGGGTCCTCAGATCCTCAAAAGGTTTTACAGCTGCACCATCGAGAGCATCCTGATGGGTTGCATCAGAGTCAGAGTCCTAGAGAAAGAGAGAGAGAGAGTCAGAGTCCTAGAGAAAGAGAGAGAGAGAGTAGAGTCCCTAGAGAAAGGAAGAGAGCGAGTCCAGAGTCCTAGAGAAAGAAGAGAGAGAGTTAGAGTCCTAAAGAAAGAGAGAAAAGAGAGAGTCAGAGTCCTAAGAAAGAGAGAGAGAAGAGTAGAGTCCTAAGAAAAGAGAGAGAGAGAGTCAGATCAGACGAAAGAGAAAGAGAGAAGTCAGAGTCTCTAGAGAAGAGAGAGAGAAGAGTCAGAGTCCTAGAGAAAAGAGAGAGAGAGAGTCAGAGTCCTAAGATAAGAGAGAAAGATGAGTGTCAAGATGTCCTAGAGGAGAAGAGATAAGATGGAAGCAGAGTAGAGTCTCTAGAGAAAGTAGCAAGGAGAGACGCAGTCAGCAGTCCTAGAGAAGAGACGAGCAGCAGAGTCAGAGTATGACCAGCAGAATCAAAAGGAGCAGAGCAGCGAGAGTCAGAAGTTCCCTAGAGAAAGAGAAGAGACGAGAGTCAGAGTCCTAGACGCGAAAGAGAGAAGAGAGAGAATCAGAAGTCCTAGAGAAAGAGAGAGAGAGAGAGTCAGAGTTCTCAGAGTAAGAGAGAGATAGAGTAGAGAGCAGAGTCCTAGAGAAAGAGAGAGAGAGAGAGTCGAGTCTAGAGAAAGATGAGAGAGAGAGAGTCAGAGTCCTACAGAGAGAAATGAGAGAGAGTAGAGTCAGAGAAATCGAGAGAAACGAGAGAGAGAGTTAGAGAGACGAGACGCCCAGAAGTTTTTCGCACCACACGCTACACCCGAGAGAAAGAGAGAGAGAGAGAGTTGGAGGTCCTAGAGAAAGAGCACACAAGAGAAGCAGAGTCCCTGAGAAGAGAGAGAGTCAGAGTCCATAGATAATTTCTGAGATGAGCATTAGAGTAGAGGCAGAGAATGAGCAGAAGAGAGATGAGCTACTAGAAGGAAAGAGGCAGAGGAGAGAGTAGAGTCAGAGTCCTACTGAGAGAGAGAGATAGAGAAGTAGAGTCAGAGTCCTAGACCGAAAAGGAGACAGAAGAGTCAGAGTCCTGCTGAGAAAGAGAGAGTAGAGAGTTAGAGTCCCTAGAGAAAGAGACGAGAGAGAAGAGATCAGAGTCCTAGAGAATAGAGAGAGAGAGAAGGTCAGAGTCCTAAGAAAAAGAGAGAGAGAGAGAGAGTCCAGAGTCCTAGCAAGGAGAAGAGAGGTCAGAGTCCTAAGAAAGAGAGAGGAAGATCGGATCCTAAGAGAAAAGAGAGAAAGAGAGAGTCAGAGTCACTAGAGAAAGAGAGAGGAGAGTAGTCAGAGTCCCTAGAGAAAGAGAGAAAGAGAGAGAGAGAGAGTCCTAAGAGAGAGAGAGCACAGAGTCAAGTCCTAGAGAAAGAAGAGAGAGAGAGTCAAGCTAGAGAAAGAGAGAGAGAGAGTCAGAGTCCTAGAGAAAGAGAGAGAGAGTCAGAAGTCCTAGAGAAAGAGGAGAGAGAGAGAGAGTCAGAGTCCCTAGAGAGAGAGAGAAGAGCAAGTCCCTAGAGAAAGAGAAAGAGAAGTCAGAGTCCTTAGAGAAAAGAGAGAGAGAGCGTCAGAGTCCTAGAGAAAGAGAAGAGAGAGAGTCAGAGTCCTGAGAAAGATGAGAAGGAAACTAGAAAGGTAAAGGCAAAGAAAGATGAAGATATCACTAACACCATATAGGTCTATTCTTGGAACCTGTTTAAAAGATTCCAGTCAGGTGGTGGTGTGTGTGTGGTGTGGGTGTGTGTGTGTGGGTTGTGGTGTGTGGTGCGTGTGTTTGTGTGTGTGTGTGTGTGTGTGTGTGTTGTGTGTGGTGTGTTTTGTGTGTGGTGTGTGTTGCGGAGTGCGTGCTGCCGTGCGTGCGTGGGTGCGTGGCGTCGCGGCGTAGCGGCTTGCGTTTGGCGTGCTCGATGCAACATGTGTGGGTTTTTTGCGTGCGTAGTGCCGGTCGATACCGAAGAAGTTAAAAAGAAGCCAGAGGTGAAAGGTCGTCTCATTAGCATGTTGTTTGGCAGGAGATGTCATTAAACACACACACACACACGCACAGACGTAATTAAGGCTTTCAGAATGATCTGTCTGAAATGAATAGAGCTGAGTGACATGGAATTAAGCAGAGGGCAAGAGAGAATAGACGGGATACACAGAGATAAAAACCAATATTGCCAAGTTCACACACACTCACACACATACACACATACCACACTCACACACATACACACACACCACACTCACACACATACACACACACACACACCACACTCACACACATACACACACACCACACTGCCACACATACACACACTCACACGTATAAATGGACCTCAAAATACACCCACTCAGCGAGAAAGAAGAAAACACAGTAGCATACATACTGTACTGAGTGGACAAGAACAGCTGCTATTTCCATGACAGCCTGACCAGGTGAATCCAGGTGAAAACTATAATCCCTTATTGATGTCACTTGTTAAATCCACTTCAATCAGTGTAGATGATTTTTAAGCATTGAGACATGGATTGTGTATGTCTGCCATTCAGAGAGTGAATAGGCAAGACCAAATATTTATGTTCCTTTGAACGGGGTATGGTAGTATGTGTCAGGCGCACCGGTTTGTGTCAAGAATCGCAAAGCTGCTTGGTTTTTCATGCTCAACCGTTTCCCCCGTGTATCAAGAATGGTCCACCACCCAAAGGACATCCAGCCAACTTGACACAACATTGGACTCAACATTGGCCAGCATCCCTGTGGAATGTTTTCGAAACCTTGTAGAGTCCACGCCCTGACAAATTGAGGCTGTTCTGAGGGAAACGGGGGGGTACCATCAGTGTACAGTATACTGGTCTCAGTGTATAGTATACTGGTCTCAGTGTATATTATACTGGTCTCAGTGTATAGTATACTGGTCTCAGTGTACAGTATACTGGTATCAGTGTATAGTATACTGGTCTCAGTGTACAGTATACTGGTCTCAGTGTATAGTATACTGGTCTCAGTGTATAGTATACTGGTCTCAGTGTACAGTATACTGGTCTTCAGTGTAGTATAACTGGTCTCAGTGTACAGTATACTGGTATCAGTGTAGTATACTGGTCTCAGTGTACAGTATACTGGTATCAGTGTACAGTATACTGGTCTCAGTGTACAGTATACTGGTCTCAGTGTATAGTATACTGGTATCAGTGTCAGTACTGGTTCAGTGTACAGTATACTGGTCTCAGTGTACAGTATACTGGTCTCAGTGTACAGTATACTGGTATCAAGTGTACAGTATACTGGTCTCAGTGCTACAGTATACTGGTCTCAGTGTCATAGTATATCTGGTCTCAGTGTACAGTTACTGGTCTCAGTGTATAGTATACTGGTCTCAGTTTATTGGTCTCAGTAAATGATGTTCCAGGACTGGTCTGGGAGGTCTATTGAGTTTTATGGAGTTACATTCAGTCAATGGTTAGATATTAGACTGTATTCAGAGTTACACCCAGTGAAAAGTTAGATATCAGACTGTATTCAGAGTTACACCCAGTCAATAGTTAGATATTAGACTGTATTCGAACTTAAATCTAAGATATCCAAGGACCGTTTGGCTGGCTTTCTGAATGTCACCCAGTCCCCATGCATTTTAATTAGCACATTCTGCTCAACGTGGTATCGCCAAAAGTGCAAACACATACATACACACACAGGTTACATACACAGTAGGTTACTGAGACCGCAATGGAGAGGAGAGAACAGAAGAGAAGAGAAGAGGAGAGGAAAAGGCCTCTTGGAAGTTGGACCAGCAAACACAACAATATAACTTTAGATGTACTTATTCTTGAACTCTAACTGTTGTGAGTGAAAGTCGTGTCAGGTTCGTTGTGTCTCTCCTGAGGCTAAGTACAAGCCATGAACCAGCGTTGAGAAGAGCAGAGATTACCATCTCAGCCTCAGGTAAACTCATGTTTAATGGAAGAAACTATCGAGAAACAGCCTGGAGTCAAAACCAGGGAATACATGTTTACAAATAGGTGCTTTTCAAATCAAATCAAATCAAATTGTATTTGTCACATGTGCCGAATACAACAGGCCTTACAGTGAAATGCTTACTTACAAGCCCTTAAAACTTCTTAGTGATCAAATCCCTTTAGCGGGATCGATTCGACAACATCCGCTGAAATGGCAGAGCGTGAAATTCAAAAATATAATTTTTAAAGTACACCAAATTAAAGCTTAACTTCTTGTTAATCTAGCCATCGTGTCCGATTTCAAAAAGTCTTTACAGCAAAAGCACATTATTCGATTATGTTAGGTCAGCGCCTAGTCACAGAAAAACATACAGACATTTTTCAGCCAAAGAGAGGAGTCACAAAAAGCAGAAATAGAGATAAAATGAATCCCTAACCTTTGATGATCTTCATCAGATGGCACTCATAGGACTTCATGTTACATGTATGTTTTGTTCGATAAAGTTCATATTTATATCCAAAAATCTCAGTTTACATTGACGCGTTATGTTCAGTAATGTTGTGCCTCGAAAACATCCGGCGAATTTGCAGAGAGCCACATCAATTTACAGAAATACTCATCATAAACTCTGATAAATGATACAAGTGTTATGCATAGAATTAAAGATATACTTCTCCTTAATGCAGCCGCTGTGTCAGATTTCAAAAAAGCTTTACGGACAAAGCACACCATGCAATAATCTGAGTACAGCACTAAGCCACAAAAACAAGCCATACAGATACCCGCCACGTTGTGGAGTCAGTAAAAGTCAGAAATAGCATTATAAATATTCACTTACCTTTGATGATCTTCATCAGAATGCACTCCCAGGAATCCCAGTTCCACAAGAAATGTTCGTTTTGTGAAATAATGTTTCAACCGGACAATTCCTTTTTCTTTAGAAATGAAAAAGAACGCAGCTCGTGCTCACGGCCGACCGCGATACTTAGCTCATGGCATTCTGCCAGACCCCTTAGTCAAACAGCTCTTATTTTCTCCCCCTTCACAGTAGAAGCCTGAAACAAGGTTCTAAAGACTGTTGCCATCTAGTGGAAGCCTTAGGAAGTGCAATATGACCTAATTTACACTGTATATTCGAAAGGCAATGACTTGAAAAACTACAAACCTCAGATTTCCCACTTCCTGGTTGGATTTTTCTCAGGTTTTTGCCTGCCATATGAGTTCTGTTATACTCACAGACATCACTCAAACAGTTTTGGAAACTTCAGAGTGTTTTCTATCCAAATCTACTAATGATATGCATATATTAGCTTCTGGGCCTGAGTAGCAGGCAGTTTACTCTGGGCACGCTTTTCATCCGAACGTGAAAATGTTGCCCCCTATCCCAAACAGGTTTTAACCAACAATTTTTTGGGAAGTTTAAAGAATAAAAAAATAAATAAGTGTTGTAAAAAATAGATAAGTAAAAAATTGAAAATCAAAGTAACAAATAATTAAACAGCAGCAGTAAAATAATATGCAAGGCTATATACAGGGGGTACCGGTACAGAGTCAATGTGCGGGGGCACGGGTTAGTTGAGGTAATTGAGGTAAAATGTACAGGTTGGTAGAGTTAAAGTGGCTATGCATAGATTATAAACACAGAGTAGCAGCAGCGTAAAAGAGGAGTCTGGGTAGCCCTTTGATTAGCTGTTCAGGAGTCTTATGGCTTGGGGGTAGAAGCTGTTAAGAACCCTCTTGGACCTAAACTTGGCGCTCCGGCACCACTCGCCATGCGGTAGAAGAGAGAACAGTCTATGACTAGGGTGGCTGGAGTCTTTGACAATTTTCAGGGCCTTCCTCTGACACCGCCTGGTATAGAGGTCCTGGAATGCAGGAAGCTTAGCCCCAGTGATGTACTGGCCGTATGCACTACCCTCTGTAGTGCCTTGTGGTCGGATGTCGAGCAGTTTCCATACCAGGCAGTGATGCAACCAGTCATGATGCTCTCGATGGTGCAGCTGTATAACCTTTTGAGGATCTGAGGACCCATGCCAAATATGTTCAATCTCCTGAAGGGAAATAGGCATTGTCGTGACCTCTTCACGATTGTCTTAGTGTGTTTGGACCATGATAGTCTGTTGGTGATGTGGACCCCACAAAGCTCTCAATTTGTTCCACTACAGCCCCATCGGTGCGATGAGCTTTCAGGGCACTATGGTGTTGAATGCTGAGCTGTAGTCAATAAATATCATTCTCACATAGGTGTTCCTTTTGTCCAAGTGGGAAAGGGAAATGTTGAGTGCAACAGAGATTGCATTATCTGTGGATCTTTTGGGGTGGTATGCAAATTGGAGTGGGTCTATGGTTTCTTGGATAATGGTGTTGATGTGAGCCATGACCAGTTTTTCAAAGCACTTTGTGGCTACAGACGTGAGTGCTACGGGTCGGTAGTCATTTAGTTCGACTCATGGAAGAAGAAGAATTCCTGAGTAATTGCTGCCCTGATATCATTAAACTTTTTTCGGTCGTAAGACACGGTGACAGAAACATTACGGACAAAATAAGTTACAAATAACGCAAAAAAACTTACACAACAGCACAATTGGTTACAGGATCGTAAGACGGCAGCCATTATTCTTTTCTGAAGGAATCTTAGTGTAATCATGAGAAATGTTAAATAAAGATACAAATAGTTGAACACCACTGTTTCAGATGGCAGTATTTAGAAATACTGAAGAGAGTGTTTGGTTTAGCATCTGTACTGCTAAAATACTGGAGAGAGTGTTTGGTTTAGTATCTGTACTGCTACTTTGTACTGCTAAAATACTGAACAGAGTGTTTGGTTCAGTATCTGTACTGCTAAAGTACTGAAGAGAGTGTTTGGTTTAGTATCTGTACTGCTAAAATAACTGGAGAAAGTGGTTTTGGTTTAGTATCTGTACTGCTAAAGTACTGAAGAAGAGTGTTTGGTTTAGTATCTGTAACTGTCCTAATTACTGAAGAGATGTTTGGTTCTAGTATCTGTACTGCTAAAAGTACTGAAGAGGAGTGTTTGGTTTAGTATCTGTACTGCTAAAATACTGGAGAGTGTTTTGGTTTAGTATCTGTACTGCCTAAAATACTGAAGAGAGTGTTTGGTTCAGTATCTGTACTGCTATTTTGTACTGCTAAAATACTGAAGAGAGTAGGTGAGATTGTATACCCACCCCCCCTCCACCCCCGAAGTAACATAAGATGTGAATGTTCAAATAACTATCTAAATAAAATTAACTAGGTAATGTATAACCAGATGGAGAATGTAATGACCAATTACATTTATGCAATATGTATGAGAGATTATGAATTCGGAAAGAAAATCAAAAGCTTTAGTCAGGCAATGATCATGAGAACCGTACCAGTCAAAGTTTGGACAACACCTACTCATTCAAAGTGCCAGTTTCATCATAAGCGCTTGATGGTTTTTGCGAATGCACTTGTAGAAACTTTCAAAGTTTCTTAACATTTTCCGCATATGACTGACCTTGTAAGCTCGTTCCTCCTCCTCTTCATCCGAAGAGGAGGAGCAGGGATTGAACGCACAACTGCAGCGTTGTTTTAGACATAATGATTTATTTAAGTGTAAACGAAAAACACGAAAACTTCACTTGAATACTTAACAAAATAACAAAACGAATGTAGACAACCTTTGACATAAACGAACTTACATATAAACACAAAGAAACGCACCGAACAGGAAAAAATGACTAAATAAAGACGATGCAGCGAACGAAACAATCCCGTAATGGTGCAAACAACGACAGCACGGAAGACAACCCACCCAAACAAACAATGTGACAACACCTACCTTAATATGATTTCAATCAGAGGAGATGAAAACCACCTGCCTCTAATTGAGAACCATATTAGGTTACCCATTAAACCAACCTAGAAACAGAAAACATAGACTGCCCACCCAAACTCACGTCCTGACCAACTAACACATACAAAAACTAACAGAAAACAGGTCAGGAACGTGACAGACCTTCATGTCTTAAAGTAATGATGGACTGTTGTTTCTCTTTTCTAATTTGAGCTGTTCTTGCCATAATATGGACTTGGTCTTTTACCAAATAGGGCTGTCTTCTGTATACCACCCCTTCCTTGTCACAACACAACTGATTGGCTCAAACCCATTAAGAAGGAAAGAAATTCCACAAATTAACTTTTAATTGAAACTGAAATGCATTAATTGAAATGTATTAAAGGCAAAGGGTGGCTACTTTGAAGAATTAAAAATGTAAAGCATATTTTGATTTGTTTAACACATTTCTGGTTACTACATGATTCCATATGTGTTATTTCATAGTGTTGATGTCTTCACTATTATTCTACATTGTAGAAAATAAAAAAATTAAAAATAAATCCTTTAATGAGTCGGTGTATCCAAACTTGCATCTGGTACTGTATAATGGGGACCTATCAGAAGCAGACAATGATCAGAATGTATGATGGGGACCTATCAGAATCAGACAATGATCAGAATGTATGATGGGGACCTATCAGAAAGAGACAATGAACATGATGTATATAGAGGACCTATCAGAAAGAGACAATGATCAGAATGTATGAAGAGGACCTATCAGAAAGAGACAATGATCAGAATGTATGATGGGGACCTATCAGAAAGAGATAAAGATCATGATGTATGATGGGGACCTATCAGAAACAGGCAATAATCAGGATGTATGATGGGGACGTATCAGAAACAGGCAATGATCAGGATGTATGATGGGGACCTATCAGAAACAGGCAATGATCAGGATGTATGATGGGGACCTATCAGAAACAGACAATAAGAAATGAGATGTGCAGATAAGAAATAACCAGAGTGAATCTGAACCTGATTAAAATGATAAACGATTGATGGTTATTAACATAGAATAAAACGCACATGATGAAAGCTGATGACTGTAGTAGTGAATAGAGAAGGAGATATGAAGGGGTTGATTTCAGGATGGGAAGATAATGGTAAAAATACATTACTCTCAAATCTGGATCTCTCTGTTTGTCAGTGTGTTTTATACCCAAAGAGAGATACAGAGAGACAGACCATGGGAGAGTTCCTCACAATGAAAATATTGATATGCTTCAAAAAGGCAACCCTGGCCTGTAATATATTATTGACATCACATTGCACTTTCACTAGCTGTCCTTCAGGTTGTGGCAGGAGGACACATATTTGGCTGCCAAAACAGCACATTTCGGCTTCTCACCCAATAAATATTTTTTATATTTTCAAATTTGCACTGAATGATAATTTTGCGAAATAAAAATTATCTTAGGTCTGAGCATTTGTCACAGTGTAATAGGAAATGCAGCTCAGTCTCTACCTCTCCCCACAGCCTGTCCTCTCTGGGCAGCCAGGTTTGTCTGTGACCACCGGTCTCTATAGCCAGACTGTGCTCACTGAGTCTGTACCTAGTCAGTGTTTTCCTCAGTTTTCTACCAGTCACAGTGGTCAGATAGTCTGCCACCATGTATGGTCTCTTTAGAGCCAAATAACACTGAAGTTTACTTAAATTTTTGGGGTGTCTTTCAAATAGGTGATATATTTAAAAAATGTTGTGATGATTTGGTTGGGCCAGATTTTCTGAGTGCTGTCCTGAGGCTCTACGGGGTTGGTCTGGGCAAGTCCTCGGGGGCCTGATTGGTGTCACACTTCCCCACATCCTTAGCAAACACACCGGATTTAAACTAATTGCATTTTTAACTGAAGATCATGATTAGTTGATTATTGGAGTCAGGTGTGTTAGCTGAGGCTGGGGCAAAAATGTGACACCAAACAGGCCCCAGAGGACTGGAGTTAACCAGGCCTGATCTAGATGCTGCTATAACTCCTCCTTAGTGGGAGACAGCAGCACCAGGTCATCTGCGTTCAGCAGATGTGTGTGTGTGTGTGTGTG
>NW_019944249.1:25761-27022 GCF_002910315.2 Salvelinus sp. IW2-2015 | reverse complement strand
GTGCGTGCGTGCGTGCGTGCGTGGGTGGGTGGGTGCGTGCGTGTGTGTGGGAAGACTACCCTCAACTATAATTATTTATCTTTATTACATTCCCTGTTGCGTTTTCAAATTGATATCAGAAACATGTAATTCTTCTCTGGATAGGGGCATTTCCCATTAGTTTTTGTTGGTTGAACTGTTTGATGCCTATTTGAATGTGTGCCAGAGATGAACACACTTCATGGAGCTAAGTCATGATGTCATATCGATGACTTAACACAAATGTCATAAACAGCCCTGACAGCTGCTGTCGACTAAGGACAACTGACTGTACACACTCATGATGTCTAGGTCAGCTAACTGACTAAATACTATCTTACATAAATAATACCTTGTGTCATGACTGTTAAGTTAGTCATTAGCGTTACACAAAACAGAGATTTCTATAGACAGCATGGACAACTCAACTCCTCTTTGTGAAAGTCAGGCCAGTAGAAGTTCATACAAGGTGAAGCTAAATAGATTAAAGGAAAGAAAATCGTATATGAAAAGTTATTACTTGGTCAACGTCTTGGGACTGGATTCAGGAATTGGATGGTTCCTGATATAGAGTGGAAAACAATAAAGGAAGAGGGGACATATTGATGCTGGAGGGTAGAAGTAAGGCCTCTATTCAATGTGGACCAATGACTCTTGAGATTTAACTGGTGCCCAATCGCTAAGATTTGAAGAAGCACAACTTTTCCTTGTTACATATCTACAACTAAATTATACCTCTGTCCAGCTTATGCTGGTTTTCTCTGTTAAAATTATAGAGGTTTTTAATTAACATTAAAACTTCAAGGAACTGTTTTTTTTTACCATTTTATAAACACAGATAGTGGGGTACGCAGAAACACTGCTGACACACAGACACACATTGTTAAAACACACACAGTATTATTTTTTTCAGGATTAGAACTGGAGAAATGGGAATGAATGCGAGTCATTAAGGAGTCTTGCTCTGCTCCCCGTCTCTCCCTCCCGGCCCCTGGATGTTGTTCATTATGTTGATCAATCTTTAGGCCACGGGTATAAATATTCCCCTACGCCTCTAATGGCAAAAGAGTGGGACCAGTGGGCCATGGATTATTCTCATTTACCACTCACATCAACATCACAGCCTGCATACACACACACACACATAAACACATACACACACACACATACACACACACACACATAAACACATACACACACACACATACACACACACACACATAAACACATACACACACACACA
>NW_019944249.1:20764-21090 GCF_002910315.2 Salvelinus sp. IW2-2015 | reverse complement strand
ACACACACACACACACACACACACACACACAAACACACAAAAACACACACGCACACACACACAGGGGCCGAGAGCGCACGCGCACACACAGAAACGTGTACTGCTAACACTTGAATCTGCACAGATTGTAGCCTAGACAAACACACACAAGTTTTTACAACTTCCTGAACTAACGTAATGAAATGTACGCATGTAGTCATCTATAACATATTATATATATATATAAGCCTAAACAGAGATTGATGCCTAAACTGAGATTGAGGCCTAAACAGAGATTGAGGCCTAAACTGAGATTGAGGCCTAAACAGAGATTGAGGCCTAAACAG
>NW_019944249.1:9687-14631 GCF_002910315.2 Salvelinus sp. IW2-2015 | reverse complement strand
TAAACTGAGATTGAGGCCTAAACAGAGATTGAGGCCTAAACTGAGATTGAGGCCTAAACAGAGATTGAGGCCTAAACAGGGATTGAGGCCTAAACAGAGATTGAGGCCTAAACAGAGATTGAGGCCTAAACAGGGACTGGTTCATTGTCTGAACAACACCATTACCCTGAGTTGAATGTTTTATTTTTTACCTTTATTTAACTAGGCAAGTCAGTCAAGAACGAATTCTTATTTACAATGAAGGCCTACCCGGCCAAACCCTATCCTGGACGACGCCAATTGTGCACCGCCCTATGGGACTCCCAATCACGACCGGTTGTGACACAGCCTGCAATCGAACCAGCGTCTGTAATGAAGCCTCTAGCCCGCTGTGCCACTGGAGAGCCCAAACGAAAGGACGGAGCTGGAGGCCTTGTCACGGTTCTTTAAGTGTAGCTTTGTTTAAAGATCAAGGAGTCAAACCCCCGCTGAGCTAAAAGGTCCATTTGTATATCAATATCAAATAATTTCTGCCAAACAATGAAGTACCTTATTGTGATTTTTCAATTCAAATGGTCAAAAATAAACTAAAATAGCTTCTTAGCAAAGAGGAATTTCTCAAGCCAGAATTTAGCTTGGACTGTCTTGGAGTGGTCTGAGTGGGGAGGGGAAAACTGAAAATGAGATGTTATTGGCAGAGATGCATGAACTAATTTACTGCATGGTGATGTCACCATGGAAGACCAAAACTCCATTCCAACAAAATAGGCCCACATTTTCAAACAACTTTTACACTAAAAGAGCATTTTCATCCTTTTCACAATTTCACAGTATTATTCCTACCTCTGTGTGTGGAAATATATGCGAAACACAGGAAAATCACATTTTGACTGCACAATATTGAAAAGCAGTATCAAGCTCTTCCCTTCAAGCAGACTGTATCTCCCTCTCCTTGAAAGTTAGTTGAAAAGTCCCTAAACTCTATCTCTCTGTCCTCCTGCAAACTCAGATCTTGTTTTACAAACTACTCCTTCCCTCTCCAAGGTGCTGAAACGCTTTTCACACATGTTAACTTTGCCGTCCCTCGCTCTCTTTTCCTCTTTCTCTCTCTCTCTCCATCCCTCTCTCCGATTTTAAGAGGTCAGCAGTCTTACTGTGCAGAGAAAGAGCATATGTTTCTAAGTGGTTCTCCTCACTTCTCCCATCCTGCTAAAAGTAAACCCGGGAGAGTTGTGTATGTTTTGGCACCCTGTCAGAAGCTGCTCTGAGAGCGGTGTACAGTAGCTGATAGGCCCCATTAAAATACCAGAGCCAGGGTCTTCAGTTCTCTCTCAGCTGCTAAAACCTATGGTTCCCCTGCCTGCCTGCAGTCTAAACAGAACAGAGATAAGAGCAGAGAAAACACCTGTCTGTGTCGTACTGAGTCATGTCGTTTCACTAGCTTTTGGTGAATAAGGATATCGAAGAAGTTTTTCCCAGTTGCTGGATTTAGTCAACAGTTCTAGTGATACTAGGTGGACAATTCAAAGGGTCCATAATGCTAACATA
Source organism: Salvelinus sp. IW2-2015 (assembly GCF_002910315.2). Classification (NCBI taxonomy): domain Eukaryota; kingdom Metazoa; phylum Chordata; class Actinopteri; order Salmoniformes; family Salmonidae; genus Salvelinus; species Salvelinus sp. IW2-2015. Next base: position 13,104 of record NW_019944249.1, on the reverse strand, counting down.
CCAACATTGTTACACCATGACTCACATACTCTGTCCTGGGTCATATGACCTCAAAAAATAATAAAGGACAGGTTCAGGTCAGAGCGATGGGGATAAACATCTAACAGGGTCATGTTTGATTCAGTAAGCTTTATTATTCTGTAGGGATGGTGAGGAGAAGAGAGACGGTCAGGATAAGAAGGACAGAGAGTGGCAGAGGACAGACGGGGGAGAGGACAGAGGGGGGAGGACAGAGAAGAGGAGAGGACAGAGAGGGAGAGGACAAAAAGGGAGAGGACAAAGAGGGCAGAGAACAGAGAGGGGGAGAGGACAGAGAGGAGAGAGGACAGAGGGGAGAAGACAGAGAGGGGGAGACAGAAGACAGAGGAGGGGGAGAGGACAGAGAGAGAGAGTACAAAAAGGGAGAGGACAAAGAGGGGCATAGGACAGAGGGGGAAGAGTACAGAGGGGGGAGGAGACTGAGAGGGAGAGGACAGAGAGGGGCAGAGGACAGAGGAGGGGCAGAAGGACAGAGAGGGGCAGAGGCAGAGAGGGAGGGAACAGAGAGGGGGGAGGACAAGAGGGATTAGAGGACAGAAAGGGGCAGAGGACAGAGAGGGGCAGAGGAAACAGATAGGAGAGAGAACAGAGAGGGGGAGGACAGAGAGGTTAGAGGACAGAAGGGGCAGAGGACAGAGAGTGGCAGAGACAGAGAGGGGAGGGGACAGAGAGGGGCAGGGGACAAAGAGGGAGAGTACAGAGAGAAGGGGACAGAGAGAGAAAGGGGACAGAGAGGGGGAGAGGACAGAAGGGGAAGGACAGAGAGGGGAGAAGGAAGAGAGGGAAAGGACAGAGAGGGGGAGAGGACAGAGAGTGAGTGGACAGAGAGGGGAAGAGGACAGAAAGGGGCAGAGGACAGAGAGGGGATGAGGGCAGAGAGGGGAAAAGGACAGAGAGGGAGGGGACAGAGAGGGAGGAGGACAAGAGGAAATGAGCGGGACATTTTTCATCCCACCTATTTCATAGAGTAAGGAACATCAATCACCCTTTCACAAACGCTATACAACACACAATACACATACACGCACATTATCAACATTGTCCTTCTCACCCAACGGAAAACACTTCATCTATCATTACTTAACAAGCAGATGCCTTAGCTAGCGCACATTTAGACACACGACACAAGCATGCATGCACATGCACACGCACACACAACGCGCGCCACACACACACACTCTTGGTAACTCATTACTCTGGTCTGATGTTCACCCAGAGGAGTCAAACTGAAGGTCTGATGTTTCACCCAGAGGAGTCAAACTGAATGTCTGATGTTCACCAGAGGAGTCAAACTGAATGTCTGATGTTCACCCAGAGGAGTCAAACTGAAGGTCTGATGTTCACTAGAGGAGTCAAACTGAAGGTCTGATGTTCACCTAGAGGAGTCAAAACTGAAGGTCTGATGTTCACCTCCAGAGGAGTCAAACTGATAGGTCTGATGTTCACCCAGAGAGAAACTGAGGTCTGATGTTCACCCAGAGGAGTCAAACTGAATGTCCTGATGTTCTCACTTTCAGAGGAGTCAAACTGAAGTCTGATAGTTCACACCCAGAGGAGTCAAACTGAAGGTCTGATGTTCACCGAGAGGAGTCAAACTGAGAAGGTCTTTGATGTTCAACAGGCCAGAGGAGTCAAACTGAAGGTCTGATGTTCACCCAGAGGAGTCAAACTGAAGTCTGATGTTCACCGCAGAGGAGTCAAACTGAAGGTCTGATGTTCACCCAGAGGAGTCAAACTGAAGGTCTGATGTTTACCCAGGAGTCAAACTGAGAGTCTGATGTTCACTCAGAGGAGTCAACTGAAGCAGTGAGCAATGAGTCTGATGTTCACAGAGGAGTCAAACTGAAGGTCTGATGTTCACCCAGAGGAGTCAAAACTGAAGTCTGATGTTCACCACCAGAGGAGTCAAACTGAAGGTCTGATGTTCACCCAGAGGAGTCAAACTGAAGGTCTGATGTTCACCCAGAGGAGTCAAACTGAAGGTCTGATGTTCACCCAGGGAGTCAAACTGAAGGTCTGATGTTCACCCAGAGGAGTCAAACTGAAGGTCTGATGTTCACCCAGAGGAGTCAAACTGAATGTCTGATGTTCACCATGAGGAGTCAAACTGAAGTCTGATGTTCACCAGAGAGTCAAACTGAAGGTCTGATTTTCACCCAGAGGAGTCAAACTGGAAGGTCTGATGTTCACCCAGAGGATTCAAATGAATGTCTGATGTTTCCAGAGGAGTCAAACTGACGTCTGATGTTCACCCAGAGGAGTCAAACTGAAGGTCTGATGTTCACCAGAGGAGTCAAACTGGCTGTCTGATGTTCACCCAGAGGAGTCAAACTGAAGGTCTGATGTTCACCCAGAGGAGTCAAACTGAATGTCTGATGTCACCCAGAGGAGTCAAACTGAAGGTCTGTTGTTCACCCAGAGGAGTCAAACTGAAGGTCTGATGTTCACCCAGAGGAGTCAAACTGAAGGTTCTGATGTTCACCTAGAGGAGTCAAACTGATGTCTGATTTCACCAGAGGAGTCAAACTGAAGGTCTGATGTTCACCACAGAGGAGTCAACTGAAGGTCTGATGTTCACCAACGCAGGGAGTCAAATCTGAAGGTCTGATGTTCACCCAGAGGAGTCAAACTGACTGTCTGAATGTTCATCACCAGAGGAGCTCAAACTGAAGGTCTGATGTTCAACACCATTGAGGAGTCAAACTGCTGTCTCTGATGTTCACCCAGAGGAGTCAAACTGAAGGTCTGATGTCACATCCAGAGGAGTCAAACTGAATGTCTGATGTTCACCCAGAGGAGTCAAACTGAAAGGTCTGATGTTCACCCAGAGGAGTCAAAGCTGAACAGGTCCTGAGTGATGTCACCCCAGAGGAGTCAAACTGAAGGTCTGATGTTCACCTAGAGGAGTCAAACTTGACTGCACGTCCTGATGTTCACCACAGAGAGTCAAACTGAAGGTCTGATGTTCACCAGAGGAGTCAAACTGAAGGTCTGATGTTCACCCGAGGGTCAAACTGAAGGTCTGATTTCACACGAGAGGAGTCAAACTGAATGTTCTGATGTTCAACCCAGAGGAGTCAAAACTGAACGGTCTGATGTTCAATCACCCCAGAGGAGTCAACTGAAGGTCTGATGTTCACCCAGAGGAGTCAAACTGATGTCTGATGTTCACCCAGAGGAGTCAAACTGAAAGAGGTCTGATGTTCACAGCCAGAGGATGTTACAAGGAGAACTGAAGATCTGATGTTTCACAAGGAAAGCCATGAGGTCGATTTCACCTAGAGGACTGAAAGTATGATGTTCACCCAGAAGGGAGTAAATGAATGTTTCTGATGTTACCAAGATCACTAGGTATGCCGGGAAGTCAAACTGAAGGTC
>NW_019944249.1:0-6641 GCF_002910315.2 Salvelinus sp. IW2-2015 | reverse complement strand
GTTCACCCAGAGGAGTCAAACTGAAGGTCTGATGTTCACCCAGAGGAGTCAAACTGAAGGTCTGATGTTCACCCAGAGGAGTCAAACTGAATGTCCCAGTTGTCTTGAACTCACTGAAGTCTGAGATTTCTCAGTTCCGAGTTTCCAGTTGTTTTGAACTAGGCAGAAGTCATGCTGGATCGACAGCATGGCCAATGTATTCAACCTTTTCTGGCCCATGGCACGTGAATGTTTAGCCTTTTAAGCTTTGAAAAGAGACAGACTTGGACCACCCACCCACTCCACTGAATAGCAGGCTAGTGATTGCTTTGTAACGCTTGCAGTTATCCACTGATTCCTTCCAAACTACTCATTGTTGAATTTGCGATGTACAACTTGTTGTGTAATGTTTATGTCCAATGGCCGATGAGCACCGTTTATATGTTTTATTTATAATTTATCTTCATATGACAAGGATTGAAAAGGATTTGCCGGTAGATTGCTACGTATTTTCCACTGGCTGCCCCACCACCACAGAAAGCACTGAGCTAGGCTGAAACACCTGCATTTTGGAGCTGCCTTACTCAAGAAAATAAAAAACTTAACTGAAAGATATGATGTGTGACACGTATTAATGCCAAAAAAAATGCAAAACAGGAAACACATTTTTTTTATATACTGTATATATTTTTTTTTAGCTAAACAGGTGGGGCTCAAAATGGGTTCTGCCCCACCTGCCCTTAATGACAGGTCGCCACTGTGTGATTTATACAACAGATAACAGGGAGATGACAGCAGCAGCATTGAAAGGTGATACACTCACGGATGTGTAATTGAGTGTGAAGGGGGAGTTAAATATTAAATAAAAACTCCCTCAGAATCAGTACGTTTAGGTCAAGGAGGAAAGTACTGAGTTGTTCTATTTGATATTTTATGCTTCCTTCTATGGGTCAGTTATCCACTTGCTTCCATTTATGGGTCAGTTATCCACTTGCTTACTTCTATGCCAGCAGCATACCACCCTGCATCCCACTGCTGGCTTGCTTCTGAAGCTAAGCAGGGTTGGTCCTGGTCTGTCCCTGGATGGGAGACCAGATGCTGCTGGAAGTCGTGTTGGAGGGGCAGTAGGAGGCACTCTTTCCTCTGGTCTGAAAAACATCCCAATGCCCCAGGGCAGTGATTGAGGACACTGCCCTGTGTAGGGTATGTTAAATGGGTGTCCTGACTCTCTGAGGTCATTAAAGATCCCATGCCATTTATTGTAAGAGTAGGTGTGTTAACCCTGGTGTCCTGGCTAAATTTCCAAGCTGTCCCTCATATGGACACCTAATCATCCCCAGCTTACAATTGGCTCATTTGTCCCCCTCCTCTCCCCTGTAACTATTCCCCAGGTCATTGCTGTACATGAGAATGTGTTCTCAGTTGACTTACCTGGTAAAATAAAAAATATGGGTCAGTTAACCACTTGCCTCCTTCTATGTGTCACGCCTGCTCCCTCTCTGGCGCTCGAGGGTGCCAGGCTGCCCATCATTACGGACACACCTGTCACCATCATTTTGCGCAGCAGCGCTCATTGGACTTACCTGGACACCTTCCCTTTGTTGATTGCCCCTCCTATATCTGTCTGCTCCCCTGTTTGTTCCCTGTGTCTGCATTAATGTCGTTATGTGTTCATGACGCTGTCCTGTCCTGTTCCATGTCCGTTGCTAAATGAAATGTTCACTCCCTGTACCTGATCCTCATCTACCAGGGTCGATCCTTACACTATGGGTTAGTTATCCACTTGCTTTCTTCTATGGGTCAGTTGTACACTTGTGAATTGAAGAAGAAAAAGTGTAAAGCTGTTTCAATTATACAGTATATAGTATGTATAATCAAAAACCCACAATACATATTGCCTCATTTCGTTTTCTCATATTTATTTAGTTAAATCAAACAACAAAAAGGGAATAAAATTCCCAGATGCAAGATGTAGTTTAATGACGCGGAAGCAGTGTAATATGGGTACAACATTAAAAGGTGGAGTGATTAATATGATTATTCATCAGGCTGCGTTTACATTTCTGTCATTTAGCACAGGGGTTCAAAGGTTACCTGTGGGGTCGAGGGACCTTCCTTGATTTGAGGTGTATTTGATTTGAAATTTTATACACTGATCTACAACGATGCATAAATGTGTGATGCTTTAGGCTAGAAGCCAGCGGTTATACACCCAACGATGCATAAATGTGTGATGCTTTAGGCTAGAAGCCAGCGGTTAAACGCCCAACGATGCATAAATGTGTGATGCTTTAGGCTAGAAACCAGCGGTTAAACGCCCAATGATGCATAAATGTGTGATGCTTTAGGCTAGAAACCAGCGGTTAAACGCCCAACGATGCAACTCTGATGAACACGGAAATATCTTTGGTTTGTCTCTATGACATTCAGAAACTGAGCTACAACCTTTTAAAGTCGAGGAGTCCCATAAATTGGACTTTGCTCGAGAAGTAATCTTATACAATGTGACTTTCACTACCAATTGAGCTATTCACTTTCTGCAAAAGAGAATATGTATAATTTATTTATTATCCTCTCCTCGGAGGACAATTACCTTCGTTTTTTTTGCTACATATACACACATTTTACATATACATTTTACATACACGTTACATATACATTTTACATATACATTTTACATACATGGTACTTTTATATCTAGGTCTGTTGTCACTAAGACCATCAGATCATCTCCCTGACTCATGACGCACCTTTGCGTCCTAATGCAAACCCTTGGCCGCCAATTGGTGTTGGCCAGAGGTAAATATGGGCTGTATAATCTAATTTAATATGTATATTTAAATTGAGGCTTCAAACAAATTATAATAATAAAACATATTTGGTAGTGGAATGATGTTGTTATTATTATTATTATCATCATTAAATAGCCTAGCTAAAATATTGAATGAGACTTGTGTAATTGCCGGAAATTAGCTTGAAATCAACAAAATATTCCTAGGTCTCTCAAATGAAACAAAATCTAGCTTTTGGTGATATATTTAATGTAGGGGGGTGACATATTTCAAGTGTGAAAAGGGGGACACTGGGGGGAGGGAAAGGTTGAGAATCCTTGATTTAGCAGACGCTCTTATCCAGTCAGGGCATTACACTTCTATGATTTTGTTACAGTCGCATTAACACAACACTGGGAGACACATGCTCAAGCTTAGATTATATTATATTAGAGTTGAGCACATCATTCACATCATTCAAATCATAATCATTGACCTAATAAATCTTTAATTTCCATCAAACAGTCATTTATCAACAACAGCTACACCATTTACTTTGAGAAGAAACAGTCAACCTAATACAGTGGTTCCTCCTTTAAAAGTTGTGAGCTTATGACACGGGATTTAGAGGTAATTTGTGGTTTAGTACGGTACCCTGCGTCACTACGTCATTGCTCCAGACCACCACAAGGGGGAGGTAGAGCACTGATTATGCTTTGGGCAACATAAACCTAAATAGAAACTGATAATTGTGCACGACTTCAGTATTACTTACTAAAGCTGTTGTTTCAGTAAGGTTTTTATTATTTTATTTTGTTAGGATTATTTTGCTCTTACTGTATACCACTCCCGACCGGTCACTTTGTACAGCGCCTGAGTGGCTCAACGGTCTAAGACACTGCATAGCAGTGCAGGTTGTGTTGCTACAGATGCTGATTTAATGTCCGTACCGGCCTCGGCTGGGACACCCATGATATGACTGTAGGTTTTTGGTTTCTCTCCCTCTAAAAACAGAAAAAAATAATTCTAAATAACAAACTGGCTTTATTTACAAATTAGTAACAAATTAGTAACCCCATGTTCAAGAATGTCCTTTTTCTCGCTCATTTTACATTACTTGAAAACAAAACCATGTCCAAAACATTTAAGGGGCATTGCACTAATAATGGCGCTGACTAGGGATGACGCAACTTTTATAGGAGGAACCACTGTAGCAAAGAAAATTGAATTACTCAAATACATGACATGATACATTACTGTAAAAATAAAAAACTGGTGTGATATAAAGGGGAAAGTTCACCAAATTGTCTATAAAGGGGAATAAAGTACTATATAGTACTCTATTGTACTCTATCGTACTCTATATTGCTACTATAGTACTCTATTGTACTCATATAGTACTCCATAGTATTCCTATAGTACTCTATAGTACTCCTATAGTACTCTATATTGCTACTATAGTACTCTATTGTACTCCTATAGTACTCCATATTATTCCTATAGTACNCTATTGTACTCCTATAGTACTCCATATTATTCCTATAGTACTCTATAGCACTCCTATAGTACTCTATAGTACTCCTATAGTACTCTATAGTACTCTATATTGCTACTATAGTACGATTAGGTTTCTTGCGTGGCCACTGAAGATTTTAACCTTTGAACAATGCCTGCTGCTGTTTCATGTGACATCACTGGGTCTGCTCTCCTATACAAAGGTTGAACACTATCACATGCTTCGAGGATTTCAATCAGGTCCTTCCTGTCAACACATAGGGCAGTGCCATGAGGCATGTGAAATGCTAGTGTCACATGATCCCACACAAACAACTGAAGCCTGCCTTTGCAAACCTTTTTGTCTTTCATCGTATTGTGCTCTCTGATCAATTCATAGTTTTGTGTCTCAGACACAGCCTGTACGTTCCCTCTCTATAGCTACACATAGCTTCAGCGCCTTCAAGAAGTGGGCATGAGTCAAAGTCCTTAACCTCTGGACTGTGGACAACCACTGCATACATGATCTCCTGCTGGTAAACCACAGTTTGGTAGACTCTCAGGACCGGCTTCTCTCCTCCACAGAGCTGCTCTGTGTTCATCTGCATGAGATCCTCCAAGGCGAAGGTGAACCTGTAGTTCCCATATCGAGATCCATCTTTGACGACGGGGGAGGCGGTAAACTTTAGCAGGAACAATTCCTGATGTTGCCTCATTCCAGGTTCTGCACTTAAGGAGTGCCTGTTGGGGATCTCCCTGTCAAGGTAGCGATCCTGTGCTTCATTGATATTGCTGTTCTCAATGTTAAGATCCCACCACATGAAATGACCTCTTCTATTGCCGCCCTTAAATCCATTTGACAGGATCCCATCCAGACCTGCTTTGTTAGTAACATGGGAAACTTTGGATATGTGGAATTCACCTTTTTCAGGGTATGCTGGAATTTCTTTATGAAGGTAGCTATGAGATCGTAATGACCTCTTGCTTTTCAATGTATCTATACATGCATGTTTACACTGAAACACTTCTTCACTTGTCATTCCCTGAAAATAGAATGGTTCACCGTTAGGTAATCATCATTTGAGAATAAAAAATGTTACTTGTCTAAATAGATCACACAACATCACAATCAAATCATTCTTAAATGGAGGAGAACAGGAATAATCATATCCACAAAAAAATGTGAGGAGAGGTCAAAAGAAAAATACAGTGGCATTTAAATATTAAAAGGTATTTTTTTTAAAGGGCATATTGAGCCTAAAAAAATGAACAAAAATGATCCCACTAACTAACTGCAAAACTGACATTTGCCAAAAAATAAGCTAAAGTCACTTTACGAAGCTGAAGCAAAACGTACAATAGCGCTTTCAAATGCACGACCAGGTTGCCAAACGCGAGACCAGGTTGCCAAATGCACAACCAGGTTGCCAAACACGAGACCAGGTTGCCAAATGCACGACCAGGTTGCCAAATGCACGACCAGGTTGCCAAATGCACGACCAGGTTGCCAAATGCACAACCAGGTTGCCAAATGCACGACCAGGTTGCCAAATTCACGACCAGGTTGCCAAATGCACGACCAGGTTGCCAAACGCGAGACCAGGATGAGGGGTCATTAGCTTATGATAATACTTTTGTTGGTGCAGTAACCTCTAGGGTTCAGGTGAGGTTTAACCCCTGTGAGGGTAGCCCTTTCCATCAGTCAGGTGAGGTTTAACCCCTGTGAGAGTAGCCCTTTCCATCAGTCAGGTGAGGTTTAACCCCTGTGAGGGTAGCCCTTTCCATCAGTCAGGTGAGGTTTAACCCCTGTGAGAGTAGCCCTTTCTGTCATGTTTTGTCATTGATTATCAGGTCTTGTCCCTGTGCTTCCCCTTCTATTCGTTTCCCTCGGCTGGTCTTATTAGGTTCTTTCCCTCTTTCTATCCCTCTCTCTCCTCCCCCCTCTCTCCCTCTCTCGCTCTCTCTCTCTATCGTTCCGTTCCTGCTCCCAGCTGTTCCTCATTCTCCTAACTACCTCATTTACTCTTTCACACCTGTCCCCTATTTTGCCCTCTGATTAGAGTCCCTATTTCTCCCTCTGTTTTCCGCTTCTGTCCTTGTCGGATCCTTGTTTGATGTTTGCTGTTCTGTGTCCTTGTTCCGCCCTGTCGTGTTTCCGCCTTCTTCAGATGCTGCGTGTGAGCAGGTATCTATATCAGCTACGGCCTGCGCCTTCCCGAAGCGACCTGCAGTCTGTGGTCGCGTATCCAGTTGTTCCCCTCTACTGCCTAGAGGATTTCAGTTTTCCTGTTTGACTTTACCTGAGATTATATCCAGGATTATCGTTTTTGTTATAGACTGGAATAAAGACTCTGTTTCTGTTAAGTCGCTTTTGGGTCCTTATTCACCAGCATAACA
>NW_019944248.1:77785-80443 GCF_002910315.2 Salvelinus sp. IW2-2015 | reverse complement strand
CTACACTAAATTAAACTCAACTACAGTAAAGTAACAACTACACTAAATTAAACTCAACTACAGTAAAGTACACAACTACACTAAATTAAACTCAACTACAGTAAAGTACACAACTACACCTAAATTACTCACACAGTAAAGTACACACACTACACTAAATTAACTCAACAAGCAAGTAAAGTAACACAACTACACTAAATTAAACTCAAACTAACAGTAAAGTACACAACTACACTAAATTAAACTCAACTACAGTAAAGTACACAATACACTAAATTAAACTCACTACAGTAAAGTACACAACTACACTAAATTAAACCAACTACAGTAAAGTCACAACTACACTATAAACTCAACTACAGTAAAGTAACACAACTACACTAAATTAAACTCAATACAGTAAAGTACACAACTACACTAAAATTAAACTCAACTACAGTAAAGGTACAACACTACACTAAATTAAACTCAACTACAGTAAAGTACACAACTACACTAAATTAAACTCAACTACAGTAAAGTACCCAACTACACTAAATTAACTTAACTGCAGTGAAGTACGTAAAGAATTCACTAAAGTAGTAAATAACCTCAACTACGGTAAAGAAAGTAAACTCAACTACAGTAAAGAAAGTAAACTCAACTACAGTAAAGAAAGTAAATCAACTACAGTAAGAAAGTAAACTCAACTACAGTAAAAGTAAGTAAACTCAACTACAGTAAAGAAAGTAAACTCAACTACAGTAAAGTAAGTAAAACTCAAACTAGGTAAAGAAAGTAAACTCAACTACGGTAAAGAAAGTAAACTCAACTACAGTAAAGTATAGTAAACTCAACTACAGTAAAGTAAGTTAAACTCAACTACAGTAAAGAAAGTAAACTCAACTACAGTAAAGAAAGTAAACTCAACACATAAAGAACGTAAAAACTCCACTAGTAAAAAAAAGTAACTCAACTACAGTAAAGAAAGTATAAACTTCAACTAACAGTTAAAAGTAAGTAAAACTCAACTACAAGTAAAGAAAGTAAACTCAACTACAGTAAAAGTAAGTAAACTCAACTACAGTAAAGAAATGTAAAACTCAACTACAGTAAAGAAAGTAAACTCAACTACAGTAAAGAAAGTAAACTCAACTAAGTAAGAAATGTGTACTTTACTGTAGTTGAGTTTAATTTAGTGTAGTTGTGTACTTTACTGTAGTTGAGTTTAATTTAGTGTAGTTGTGTACTTTACTGCTGTTTAATCTACTTACTTATTTCTCTCAAATGTTGGGTACAAATATGTTTACATCCCTGTTAGTGAGCATATCTCATTTGCCAAGATAATCCATCCACCTGACAGGTGTGGCATATCAAGAAGCTGATTAAACAGCATGATCATTACACAGGTGCACCTTGTGCTGGGGACAATAAGAGGCCACTCTAAAATGTGCAGTTTTGTCACACAACACAATGCCACAGATGTCTCAAGTTTTGACGGAGCGTGCAATTGGCATGGTGACTGAAGGAATGTCCAGCAGAACTGTTGCCAGAGAATGTAATGTTAATTTCTCTACCATAAACCGCCTCCGTCCTTTTTAAAGAATTTGGCAGTACGTCCAACCAGCCTCACAACCACAGACCACCTGTAGCCACGCCAGCTCAGGACCTCCACATCTGGCTTATTCACCTGCTGGATCATCTGAGACCAGCCACCTGGACAGCTGATGAAACAGAGGAGTATTTCTGTCTGTAATAAAACCCTTTTGTTGGGGAAAAATGAATTCTGATTGGCTGGGCCTGGCTCCCCAGCGCCCCTGCCCAATCATGTGTAATCCATAGATAAGGACCTAATGAATTCATTTCAATTGACTGATTCCCTTATATGAACTCAAACTCAGTAAAATCTTTGAAATTGTTGCATGTTGTGTTTATATTTTTTGTTCAGAATAAATCTAGAGAGGGGGACATGGAAAAATAGACTATTATAAAACGGGTTGTTTGGATCCTGGATGCTGATTGGACGAGCAGCATTCTAAATCGTGCTGTATTTACCGACACAGGTACACCTATGCCGGCTAATAATTCCATCGGAATTATCACTGAGATCATCATGATGATGTTGCTGTCTGAATCATCTCCTGTATTTATCTCAACTCTCACATTATTTCCCCTGGCTTCCAGCCTAGCATTTAGTTTGGTACAGCGGGGGTTAATATAAGCATTTAGTTTGGTACAGCGGGGTTAATATAAGCATTTAGTTTGGTACAGCGGGGGTTAATATAAGCCTAGCATTTAGTTTGGTACAGCGGGGGTTAATATAAACCTATCATTTAGTTTGGTACAGCGGGGGTTAATATAAGCCTAGCATTTAGTTTGGTACAGCGGGGGTTAATATAAGCCTTACTGTTTGCCTGTCCAACCTTGAAAACAATGTTTCACTCTTGAATTGCGATCTCCCCTGGACCCTCTACCACCATCTCCCCTGGATTCTCTACCACCATCTCCCCTGGATGCTCTACCACCATCTCCCCTGGATGCTCTACCACCATCTCCCCTGGATTCTCTACCACCATCTCCCCTCGATTCTCTACCACCATCTCCCCTGGATTCTCTACCACCATCTCCCCTGGATTCTCTACCACCATCTCCCCTGGAGACTCTACCACCATCTCCCCT
>NW_019944248.1:63972-77760 GCF_002910315.2 Salvelinus sp. IW2-2015 | reverse complement strand
GGGGGGGGGGTTGCTCCATTCCCTGGCTAGAGGACAGTAACAGAAAGACATGTGAGAAACGGGAGGATCCGAACCACTGTTTCCAGGGGCGGTCCGTTCACCAGAGATCTAGAACCGTGTCCAGTTCACATAAGGCAGAGATCTAGAACCGTGTCCAGTTCACCAGAGATCTATGCAACCGTGTTCTAGGTTCACCAAGAGATCTAGAACCGTGTCAGTTCACCAGAGATCTAGAACCGTGTCCAGTTCACCAGAGATCTAGAACCCGTGTCCAGTTCACAAGCTAGACGTGTCCTAACACCAGATTGCTGTATCACAGAGATCTAGAACCGGTAAGTGAAGGAAATAAAGAGTTGTGTTGATGTGGGTTAACGGTTGCGTTACTGGTCGTGGCTCTCTGCGTAGGCGAATGGCAGTTCTCTCCGTATCGTCTTGTTTGTCAGAGTGTAGACAATTGTTACCATGTTCCCAGGCGCTCGTCTGCTAAATCCTCAGAATCTAGACGTCAACATAAGCAAGAGAATTACTGAATACAGCTTCAATAATACACAAGGAGTACAATAGGACTACAGTAAGGAAAGGGTGGAGAACTGGGATTGAAACCGCGCGATCTCCAGTGGGAGACTAGAATATGACTGAAGCTGGGGGTGTTACCACAGGATATTTCTCTCTCTCTCTGTCTCACTCTCTCTTGGTCTTCTCTCTCTCTCTGTGTCTCTGGCCTCTCTTCTCATTCTGTGTCTCTCTCTCTTTGTGTCTCTCTCTCCTCTCTGTGTCTTCTTTCTCTGTGTCTTTCTTGTGTCTCTCTCTGTCGAAGTGGCCACCTGAGGAGAGTGGAGTAGCTTCATCTCTAATCCCCCATTGACTTTGGAGGGTTACTTGGTTCTCAGAGAGCTCATCTGTCTGTCCACACAACACCAGCTAGCTTCAGCACATTCTCACATGATTTTTATTTCAGAGAGTCTCCAGGGGAGATGGTGGTACAGAATCCAGGGAAGATGGTGGTAAGAGTCTCGCAGGGGAGATGGTGGTAGAGAATCCAGGGGAGATGGTGGTAGATGCATCCAGGGGAGATGGTGGTAGATAATCCGAGGGGAGATGGTGGTATATGGTATCCAGGGGAGATGGTGGTAAGAGTATCCAGGGGAGATGGTGGTAAGAGAATCCAGGGGAGATGGTGGTAGATAATCCAGGGGAGATGGTGGTATAAGTCCTCCAGGGGGAGATGGTGGTACAGAATCCAGGGGTAGATGGGTGGTGAGAATCCAGGGAGAATGGTGGTAGAGTCTCCAGGGGAGATGGTGGTATAGTCCCGGGGGAGATTGGTGTAATAGTCTCCAGGGGAGATGGTGGTAGAAGTCTCCAGGGGAGATGGTGGTAGAGTCTCCAGGGGAGATGGTGGTAGAGGTCTCAGGGGAGATGGTGGTATAGTCTCCAGGGAGATGTGGTAGAGAATCCAGGGAGATGGTGGTAGAGAATCCAGGGGAGATGGGTGGTAGAAGCATCCAGGGGAGATGGTGGTAGAGAACCCAGGGGAGATGGTGGTAGAGAATCCAGGGAGATGGTGGTAAGAGACTCCAGGGGAGATGGTGGTAGAGAATCCAGGGGAGATGGTGGTAGAGAATCCAGGGAGATGGTGGTAGGAGTCTCCAGGGGAGATGGTGGTAAGAGTGCCTCCAGGCAGAGATGGTGGTAGAGAATCCCAGGGGAGATGGTGGTAGAGGTCTCCAGGAGATGGTGGTAGAGAATCGCAGGGGAGATTGGTGGTATAGGTCGCAGGGGAGATGGTGGTAAGAATCCAGGGGAGATGGTGGTAGAGATACGGGAGATGGTGGTTAAGGGTCGCAGGGGGATGGTGGGTAGAGAATCAGGGGAGATGGTGGTGAGAATCCGAGGGGAGATGGTGGGTAGAGGGTTCGCAGGGGAGATGGTGGTATAGCAATCGCCAGGGGAAGATGGTGGTAGAGCACAGGGGAGTGGTGGTAGAGTCTCCAGGGGAGATGGTGGTAAGAGAATCCAGGGGAGATGGTGGTAGAGAATCCAGGGGAGATGGTGGTAGTAAGAATCCAGGGGAGATGGTGGTAGATAGAATCCAAGGGGAGATGGTGGTAGATGTCTCCAGGGGAGATGGTGGTAGAGTCTCCAGGGGAGATGGTGTAGAGAATCCAGGGGAGATGGTGGTAGAAGAATCCAGGGGAGATGGTGGTAGAGAATCGAGGGCCCCCGCCCCCCTTTTGGCATGATTGGTGTCACACTTATTCTCCATCCCTAGCAAACACAGCTGATTTAATCAAATTGCATTCTAAACTGAAGATCATGATTAGGTGATTGTTGGAGTCAGGAGTGTTAGCTGAGGCCTGGTGCAAAACTGTGACCCTAAACAGGCCCTGGAGGACTGGAGTCGCCCTATCTCCACATCTACATTAAGGCTCGGGGACTAGTACAGTTCTATCTGCATTTTTGTCCAAATTTAGTTACTTATGTAACAGTATAACTTTAGACCGTCCCCTCGCCCCGACACGGGCGCGAACCAGGGACCCTCTGCACACATCAACAACAGTCACCCACGAAGCATCGTTACCCATCGCTCCACAAAAGGCAGCTGGCCCTTGCAGAGCAAGGGGAACCACTACTTCAAGGTCTCAAAGCGAGTGACGTAACCGATTGAAACGCTATTAGCGCGCACCACCGCTAACTAGCTAGCCATTTCACATCCGTTACACTTACATGGCCTTGTTCCGTTCAATGTTCTCCACCTATAAAATACTGTACATAAAATACTGTAAATGACACCATTCAAACCATTTGGGGTTTCGGCACTTTAAAGCCAATTTCTATCAGAATAATTTGTTTGTAGGTAGAACCTTATAGTCCCAAGCTCTCGATTTGTTACTGTGTCCGTCAATAAAATGTGTATGTACCGAATAATAGGCATATGTGTATAGTCCGTGGTAGGTGATAAGTCCCTGTCCTTCTGGTTAATGGATAAAGAGATGTACACCAACATGAGTTCTCTGATCTGTTTTTCTAGCTCTCTCTCTACACTACATGACCGAAAGTATGTGGACACACCTTCAAATGAGTGGATTCTGCTATTTCAGCCACACTTGTTGTCGACAGGTGTATAAAATCGAGCACACCTCCATGCAATCTCCATAGACAAACATTGTCAGTAGAATGGGCTTACTGATGAGCTCAGTGACTTTCAACGTGACACCCGCCATAGGATGCCACCTTTTCAACAAGTCAGTTCGCCAAATTTCAGCCTTGATAGAGCTGCCCCGGTCAACTGTAAGTGTTGTTATTGTGAAGTGGAAATATCTTGAGGCAACAGCGGCTCAGCCCCGAAGTGGTAGGCCACACAATGTCACGGAACGGGACCGTCGAGTGCTGAAGCATTTAGCGCTAAAAAATAACCTGGTCTGGGGCTGTTTTTCATGGTTCGGGCTAGGCACCTTAGTTCCAGTGAAGGGAAATCTTAACGCTAAAGCATACATTGACATTCTAGACAATTCTGTGCTTCCAAATTTGTGGCAACAGTTCGGGGAAGGCTCTTTCCTGTTTCAGCATGACAATGCCCCCTGTGCACAAAGCAATGTCCGTACAGAAATGGTTTGTTGAGATCGGTGTGGAAGAACTTGACTGGCTTGCTCAGAGCCCTGACCTCAACCGGCCGGATGTGATACAGCCTGGATTCTTGCACTGAGATGCAGTGCCTTAGACCACTGCACCACTCGGGAGCACTGTTACCAACCCTTAGTAAAGTTTTGGGGGAATGGTGTTTGACCAGATACAATGCTATTTTACAGTAAACAAATTTACAACAAAGTTTCAGAATGCTTATAAAAGGACACTCAACAAGCACAGCACTTACACAGGTGACTGATGATTGGCTGAGAGAAACATCAGCACCACAGGTAACTTCCACAAAGCTGTGAACGATCTGAGAGACAAGGCAAGAAGGGCATTCTATGCCATCAAAAGGAACATAAATTTCAACATACCAATTAGGATCTGGCTAAAAATACTTGAATCAGTCATAGAGTCCATTGCCCTTTATGGTTGTGAGGTCTGGGGTCCGCTCACCAACCAAGATTTCACAAAATGGGGCAAACACCAAATAGACTCTGCAATGCAGAAATTCTGCAAAAATATCCTCCAGTTGTACAACGCAGACACCAAATAATGCATGCAGAGCAGAATGTAGGCCGATACCCACTAATTATCAAATCCAGAAAAGAGCCGTTAAATTCTACAAACCACTAAAAGGAAGCGCATTCCCAAACCTTCCATAACAAAGCCATCACCTACAGAGAGATGAAACCTGGAGAAGATCCCCTAAAGCCAAGCTGGTCCTAGGCTCTGTTCACAAAACACAAACACACCCCACAAAGCCCAGGACAAACAGCACAATTAACCCAACCCAAAATCATGATGAATAACAAAAGATATATACTGTTGACACATTGGAAAGAATTAACAAAAAAACAGAGCAAACTAGAATGCTATTTGGCCTAAACAGAGAGTACACTGCAGAATACCTGACCACTGTGACTGACCCAAACTTAAGAAAGCTTTGAACTATGTACAGACTTCAGTGAGCATAGCCTTGCTATTGAGAAAGGCCGCCGTAGGCAGACATGGCTCTCAAGAGAAGAAGGCTATGGACACACTGCCCCACAAAATGAGGTGGAAAACCGAGCGCACTCCTAACCTCTGCCCAATGATGACCATATTAGAGACATCTATTCTTCAGATCTACACAGATCCACAAAGAATTCGAAAACAAATCCCAATTTCTGTAAACCTCCATATCCTACTGGGGTAAATTCACCAGTGTGCCACCACACAGCAATATTTTACCTGTTGCCACAAGAAAAAAACCAGTGCGAAAGAAAACAACACACCAGTGTACATACAACCCATAGGTATGCTACTTATTTTAACTTGTGTGCTTTAACCATTTGTACATTGTTACAACACTGTATATATTTAATATGACACTCGTAATGTCTGTCTTTATTGTTTTGAAACTTCTGTATGTGTAATGTTTACTGTTAATTCGTTTTGTTTGTTTCACTTTTGTGTATTGTCTACCTCATTTGCTTTGGCAATGTTAACACATGTTTCCCATGCCAATAAAGCCCCTTGAATTGAATTGAATTGAATTGAATTGAAATTGATGATGAAAAGATTGTAGGGGCTGTTTTGTTAGACTTCAGTGCAGCTTTTGACATTATCGATTATAGTCTGCTGCTGGGAAAACATTTGTGTAATGGCTTTACACCCCTTGCTATATTGTGGATAAAGAGTTACCTGTCTAACAGACCACAGAGGATGTTTTTTAATGGAAGCCTCTCCAACATAATCCATGTAGAATCAGGCATTCCCCAGGGCAGCTGTCTAGGCCTCTTACCTTTTTCAATCTTTACTAACGACATGCCACTGGCTTTGAGTAAAGCCAGTCTGTCTATGTATGCGGATGACTCAACACTATACACATCAACTACCACAGCGACTGAAATGACTGCAACACTTAATTAACAAAAGAGCTGCAGTTAGTTTCAGAACGGGTGGCAAGGAATAAATTAATCCTAAATATTTCAAAAACTAAAAGCTTTGTATTTGGTACAAATCATTCACTAAACCTGAACTAAATCTTGTAATAAATAATGTTGAGATGACTAAACTGCTTGGAGTAACTCTGGATTGTAAACTGTCATGGTCAAAACATTTTGATACAACAGTAGCTAAGATGGGGAGAAGTCGGTCCATAATAAAGTGCTGCTCTACCTTCTTCACAGCACTATCAACAAGGCAGGTCCTACAGGCCCTAGTTTCTACCTTCTTCATAACACTATCAACAAGGCAGGTCCTACAGGCCCTAGTTTCTACCTTCTTCACAACACTATCAACAAGGCAGGTCCTACAGGCCCTGGTTTTGTCACACCTGGACTACTGTTCAGTCGTGTGGTCAGGTGCCACAAAGAGGGACCTCGGAAAATTACAATTGGCTCAGAACAGGGCAGCACAGCTGGTCCTTGGATGTACACAGAGAGCTAACGTTAATAATATGCATGTCAATCTCTCCTGGTTCAAAGTGTAGAAGAGATTGACTTCATCACTACTTTTATTTATGAGAGGTATTGACATGTTGAATGCACCGAGCTGTCTGTCTAAACTACTGGCGCACAGCTCTGACACCCAAGCATACACCACAAGACATGCCACCAGAGGTCTCTTCACAGTGCCCAAGTCCAGAACAGACTATGGGAGGTGAACAGTACTACATAGAGTCATGACTACATGGAACTCACTTCCACATCAGGAATAGAGTCAAGATGCACCAGTAGAATTGTATTTAAAAAAAAAAAAATACATATAAAAATACACCTTATGGAACAGCGGGGACTGTGAAACACACAGGCGCACACACATACTAACATACGCACTATACACACACGTACACGTGTATTTTGTGTTGTAGATATGTGGTAGTGGAGTATGGGCCTGAGGGAACACACCTACTAGTGTGTTGTGAATTCTGTAATGAATGTTTTGTGATTGTATAACTGCCTTAATTCTGCCGAACCCCAGGAAGATTAGCTGAGGATCCATCATAAATACAAAATACATAATTTTGGCCATGTGTATATCTCTCTCTCTCTCTCTACATATCTCTCTGCATCTCTTTCAATTCAATTCAAAGGGCTTTATTAGCAAGGGAGACATATGTTTACATTAACAAAGCAAGTGAAATAGATCATAAACGAAAGTGAAATACACATTACACTTACAAAAGGGGTTTGTCTCTCTCGCTTCATCTCTCTCTCTCTCTCTTCATCTGTCTCTCTTCATCTCTCTCTCTCTCTCTCTTCATCTCTCTCTCTCTCTTCATCTCTCTCTCTCTCTCTTCTCTTTTAATTCTCTCTCTCTGCCTCTTCATTTCTCTCTTCTGGTCTCTTCTCTCTCTCTCATCTCTCTCTCTTCTCTCTTCTTCATCTCTCTCTGTCTCTCTCTTCATCTCTCTCCTGTCTCTCTCTCTCATCTCTCTCTGTCTCTCTCTTCTTCATCTCTCTCTCATCTCTCTTCACTCTCTCTCTCTCTCATCTCTCTCTCTCTCTCCATCTCTCTCTCTCATCTCTCTTCATCTCTCTCTACTTCTTCTTCGTCTCTGCTCTTTCTAGTCTCTGGTAGGTGATAAGTCCCTAGCATTCTGGCTGATGGATAAAGAGATGTACACCAACATGAGTTCCCTGATCCCATGACTCCCGTCATCGACCGAGGTATCCAGCTACATAAGATGACCGCCTCTCACACACGCTCTGGGGAGAGGGCCCTCAACTTCATGGCGTGATTGGGGGAGAGGGTTACCTGAACTTCATAGGTTGGTGTGGGGGAAAGGGCTACCTCAACTTCATGGGTGAGTTGGGGGGAGAGGAGCTACCTCAACTTCATGGGTGAGTCAGGGGGAGAGGGCTACACTGAACTTCATGGTGAGTTGGTGGGGAGAGGGCTACCTGAACTTCATGGGTGAGTTGGGGGGAGAGGGCTACCTCAACTTCTCATGGGTGAGTCAGGGGGGAGAGGGCTACCTCAACTTCATGGGTGAGTTGGTGGGGAGAGGGCTACCTGAACTTCGTGGTGAGTTGGGGGGAGAGGGCTACCTGAACTTCATGGGTGAGTTGGGGGGAGAGGAGCTACCTCAACTTCATGGGTGAGTTGGGGGGAGAGAGCTACCTCAACTTCATGGGTGAGTCAGGGGAAGGGTGTAAAAAATGGCTACCTCTCTAACTTCGTGTCGCCATGGAAAAGAATGCAGATCCAGAGACATCCAACAACTCATGAGAAGAGCGTTCATGTTAGACCAATCGAAGAGAGGTTCAGTTGGACCATTCAGAAGAAGCGTTCATGTTAGACCAATCAGAAGAGTGTTCATGTTAGACCAATCGAGAGCGTTTCAGTTGGACCAATCCAGTACGACGCGTTCAGTGGACAATCAGAAGAGCGTTATCAGTTGGACCAATCAGAAGAGCGTTCAGTTGGACCAATCAGAAGGAGCGTTCAGTTGACCAATCAGTGAAGAGCAGTTCGCAGTTGGACCAATCAGAAGAGTGCGCCCTGGTTCGGACCCCAACTCCAGTCCCCACGAGTTCCGCCCGCTCACGTCTTCCTCCTCCCTCTGCATCCCTCTCTCTTCGCCCCACATCATCGCGCTCACCGCCTCTCTGCGAACCACATCACGCTCCCCCTCCTACCCCGCAACCTGCCCGCGCCAACTCCCCTCGCCTGCCCATGCTCCCTCCATTCACGCCTACCTTACCGCACCTCCTCTCCCACCTCTCCTGCTGCTCGCCAGTCTGGCCCCCCTCACCCACGCAACTGACCGTCCCGACGTGCCACGCCTCCGCGCCCACATCTAGAAGATGCTGCTCGCAAGTTGCTCCCTATCCTCACGTGCACAACGACCGCGCGCCTCCCGCTTTCGCGTCCCCAATCCACGCAACGCAAGCGCGCATGTTTGGCCCCAATCGCTCGGAAAAGAGATGCTTGCCGGCAGACAGTTTGTCTTGGGACCCGAAATACCTCCTAGTTCTTTACTCACCTACTAAATATTGAAACGATAATTAAATGCGGACAGCCCAGCGGATTGGAGGAAAGGGCTCACTAAAGACAAGAAGAGAGGAAAAATGATTGTTCGCTACATTGATAGAGACTCCAAAAATCAGGAAAGATAGTGCTGCTCCAAGTCT
The DNA here is from genome assembly GCF_002910315.2 of Salvelinus sp. IW2-2015. Classification (NCBI taxonomy): domain Eukaryota; kingdom Metazoa; phylum Chordata; class Actinopteri; order Salmoniformes; family Salmonidae; genus Salvelinus; species Salvelinus sp. IW2-2015. Next base: position 69,007 of record NW_019944248.1, on the reverse strand, counting down.
CGTCTAATACTCCTCACTGAGTAATTGTAATAAATTTAAGTCTAGCTCAAAAATAAAGTGTCTAATGTTACAACTAAGTATAGATCGACATTCTGTAGTCGCTGTAATAGATGAGATAACGAAATATAACTTACCAATCTCGACTCGTTGACTCACGTCTACCGCGTATGATCCGCTATGAACGCCAACAACGTGCGAACTATTGATCTCAAGCCAATACTGTATAAGATAAGTATACTCGAGACCACTTAAATTTTCACCTGTGTAATTTAGATTCCCAGGATGGGATATGTATATACCCAATATTCAGAAATAAAGAATAAGCTATTTTTCCGAATACGTCATACTTTACGACCGCGGTGGTGATCTACCAGATTGTTCTCATGAAAGTATCGCAGAAATAACACATTAGCACTTTAATAAACCGGATGACACCATGACACCCCAGAACCGGCAACCTTCGGACAGATAAAATTGACAAAAAAACACTCATACTGGTAACGCAAGACTATTTCTACCGTGAAGAAACAGATAGAGATATAATAGTGGCAAAACAGACTGAAGTAATATACAGTATTTAACACAACACCCTAGACACGAACCTCGTAGAACCAAGATGGAATAGGCGTCCACCGTGATCAGATGTACATCCTCCAATCAACTCCTCCTGAACTACTGACTGAGTGGTACAACAGTATGTGAGCTCAGACACTTCATAGTGATGTAACCGTTTTCCCACCTACACGATGTGTAGTAAGCCGAGACGAATAGGAGATGAGGATGCATGACCGAATCGCCCCGAGAAGTGAGTACGATGGATGAGAGAAGACGCGATGTGCAGAGAGGAGAGACGGTAGGCTCATGCGGGAAGTAAGTGGCAGTATAGAACCGGTGGAGTGAGTGGACTGGTACGGAGCCGAAAAGGGATATTAAGACCTCAACCGTAGATAGAGGTCTAGCTCTAGCTCACAATGCTCAATAGCTTGATTTACATGTGTATCGTAGCTTGTGCTTCTACCGTCTTTAAGCTCGGGATGATTAGAACACTCTTGTGTAGTATTTTTGAGCATCCTTACCCACCCGTTTCTATCGTACTCAAGCTGCCTGAAGAGGCATTGTGTCTCTGTGTGTGCGATGTTCTCGTTGTATTACTCGCTCCTCGCGTAGAAACGTGGTTCGTCTCCGTATGCTGTATTGCTCTCTCCGATGCTCGTCAAGTGTCTTATAAGTAGGACTCTATAGTGTAGACTTTGCTTCAACTAGAACCACTGCTTGTGTACACGTTCTGGAAGCTTATATAGTGCTATCATATAGAATATCTTCATATCCCTATTCCTGCGTGATTAAATACAACTCAGGTGAAATTTAAAGGTATTTCCCAACAGAGCCGATATATTGAACAGTGTTCTAGCGTTGATGCGACTCAATCGCGCTAGTAGCGTAGGAAATATTCGATAACAGATGATCGAGTTCTAAAGTTTAAATTAGAACGTTTTGTAGAATTTTAATCCATGTAAAATTAGCGATTACATATTTTTTTATCACATGAAATAAAACTTTTCCCCTCTCTTTTATGACCTCTTCGTTTTCATTTAATTATCATTAATTAAGTAGGTTGGAGGAAAGAATCAAGAAGGTTTCTCTGTCAGACAAAACTGTCAAACTTTGACATGGGAGGAGGAGGGTGGGAGTGGGAGGAGGGGAAGGAGGGAGAGGAGGGGTGGAGGAGGTGGGAGGGAGGGGTCGAGGAGGGGGAGTGGGAGAGGAGGAGGGGGGAGAGGAGGGAGGAGGGGAGAGGGAGGTGGGAGGAGGGGGAGTTGGGGAGGTGGGGGAGGAGGGGGAAGGTGGCGGGTGGCAGGAGGTGGGAGGAGGGAGGAGGAGAGGAGGGGAGGGAGGAGAGGAGGGGGTGGAGGGGAGGTGGGAGGAGGGGAGGTGGGAGTGAGGAGGACGGTGGAAGAGAGGAGGGGTGAGGAAGGGCGGAGGTGGAGGAGGGGAGTGGAGGTGGGAGGAGGGGAAGGGGGAGGGAGGGGAGGATGGAGGAGGGAGAGGGAAGGTGGGAGAGAGGGGCTGTGCAACTTACCTTAAGGGGTGCAACTTATTTAACACATTCTATATATAAACCACACAAAATACACAAGAGCACAATTCAAGACCTCAATCAACACAATCAACGCAGTGTCACCCAAGACCACCGAGATGTGAGAAAAGGGAAGAGGAGACGCGGTTCAGCTTTTACACCTGCTCTGTGTAAAAACAACAGAGAAAACGATTCTGGAGATAATGGAGAGTGATTCCTGATTTAGTCTTCAATAACAAAATGTCATTGACAATAGTTTTGTCACCAAACAAAAACGCCAAAGTAATGTCCTATATGAATTATTATATTATCATTAACTTTCATATGTAAAAATATTATCACATTTTGGATGTTTTTGATTGACAGATCCAAACATATATCTATGAAAGGTGAAAGGGGCCAAATCAAATGGAAGAACATATTTCCCTCAAGTCTATACATGCATGTCATCCATACACATAAATCAGCTATGGGACTGATCTGGAATTATCATTTCAATCACGTAATATTTAGGCTGTGGGTCAGCCTAGCTTTCTGTTTTACTGATGCTGAATCTGGATGCCACTACAGAGACTAGCTAGGGAATGAAACCTCCCATCTCCTCTCCTCCTCCTTCTCCTCTCCTCTCCTCTTCCTCCTCCTTCTCCTTCCTCTCCTCTCCCTCCTCCCTCCCTCCTCTCGCTTCCCTTCTCCTCTCCTCTCCTCTCCTCCTCCTTCTTCCCCCTCTCCTCCTCTCCTCCTTCTCCTTCCTCTCCTTCTTTTCCTCCCCTCTTCCCCTCCTCCTTTCCTCCTCTCCTCTCCTCTCCTCTCCTCCCCTCCTCCTCTCCTCTCCTCTCCCTCCCTCTCCTTACCTTCTCCCCTCCTCCTCCCCCCGCCTCTCTTCTCTTCCCCGCCTCTCTTCTTCCTCATCTCTCTTCTTGTCTTTTTCTTATGAGCCCAGCAGTAAAGAAAGGTATAAGAGTGACCAGAGATTGCATGTGCTGAGCGGCTCCGTCCTGATTTCGTGATTAAACCCAATCAATCATATGTCAGAGAGGGTGTTCCGATGCAAATGGATCCAATCAGGCGGAGCGTGAGCATAGTGCTCTCTTATTGTCTGTAGGTGGTATGATGAGATGGACAGTGCCACATTAGTAAAGAGGTGGAGGTATGGACAGGGCAGGGCAGCAGGTCCAGTGACTGTCTGATGTCTTTAGGAAATAGAACAGGAGAGAGGACAAGGCCTTGTGACGCATATGAAAAGCCCTGAAATATGGACTCTTGTCAAGTAAGTGAACTAACAGTGGTAGCTGCTTGAAGACTATAGAGGATGTGCTCATGTAATGATCTGATTGATGAAATAAAATGAACGGGTATCAAACAATAGAAGACATGAACATTAAGCGAAGCTGTAATACTAGTGTACTATTTTCTTTTCTTAATGCATACATCATATTTACATCTGAATATTATGAACTTAGGCTCGATGGTAATATGCCGAATTGCTATATTCTGAAGGTACTCTAAAGTAACAATTATTGTAATCCCTTGCAGAACTGCTCCTCCAGTATGTAACCCTGCAGACTGCTCCCCAGTATGTAACCCTGTAGACTGCTCCCCAGTATGTAACTCCTAGATAGACTGCTCCCCAGTATGTAACCCTGTAGACTGCTCCCCAGTATGTAACCCTGCAGACTGCTCCCCAGTATGTAACCCTGTAGACTGCTCCCCAGTATGTAACCCTATAGACATAAACCCCATTGTGTTTATGTCATCAGATAAGATGAATAACTAACCGTAGCTCTCTCTACTTCCCTCCTCTCCAAAAATATCAGAATAGATATTGTCTTCAATGGTGACTCATTGTAGTTTGAAGAGAACCTTTCAATAAGGTTTTCATTAGACCAGTTGACATATGGCAACGTTCTCACCCTGCTGGATCTAGTACCGTCTGCCTGCATCCCACATTGCACCCTAATCCCTGGTCAAAAGTAGTGCTCTATAAAGGGAATAGGGTGCCCTCTGGAGATGATTCTGTAGCTTGGTGCTCATGTTGAAACGACGATACTGTAGCTTGGTGCTCATGTTGAAAAGGCGATACTGTAGCTTGGTGCTCCTGTTGAAATGACGATACTGTAGCTTGGTGCTCATGTTGAAACTGCGATACTGTAGCTTGGTGCTCCTGTTGAAACGACGATACTGTAGCTTGGTGCTCATGTTGAAACTGAAACGACGATACTGTAGCTTGGTGATCCTGTTGAAACGACGATACTGTACCTTGGTGTTCATGTTGAAACTGCGATACTGTAGCTTGGTGCTCATGTTGAAACGACGATACTGTAGCTTGGTGCTCATGTTGAAACTGCGATACTGTAGCTTGGTGATCCTGTTGAAACGACGATACTGTAGCTTGGTGCTCATGTTGAAACTGCGATACTGTAGCTTGGTGCTCATGTTGAAACGACGATACGGTAGCTTGGTGCTCATGTTGAAACTGCGATACTGTAGCTTGGTGCTCATGTTGAAACGACGATACTGTAGCTTGGTGCTCATGTTGAAACGACGATACTGTAGCTTGGTGCTCATGTTGAAACGACGATACTGTAGCTTGGTGTTCATGTTGAAACGACGATACTGTAGCTTGGTGCTCATGTTGAAACGACGATACTGTAGCTTGGTGCTCATGTTGAAACTGCGATACTGTAGCTTGGTGCTCATGTTGAAACGACGATACTGTAGCTTGGTGATCCTGTTGAAACGACGATACTGTACCTTGGTGTTCATGTTGAAACTGCGATACTGTAGCTTGGTGCTCATGTTGAAACGACGATACTGTAGCTTGGTGCTCATGTTGAAACTGCGATACTGTAGCTTGGTGATCCTGTTGAAACGACGATACTGTAGCTTGGTGCTCATGTTGAAACTGCGATACTGTAGCTTGGTGCTCATGTTGAAACGACGATACGGTAGCTTGGTGCT
>NW_019944248.1:54910-57981 GCF_002910315.2 Salvelinus sp. IW2-2015 | reverse complement strand
CGATACTGTAGCTTGGTGCTCATGTTGAAACGGCGATACTGTAGCTTGGTGCTCATGTTGAAACGACGATACTGTAGCTTGGTGCTCATGTTGAAACTGCGATACTGTAGCTTGGTGCTCATGTTGACACGACGATACTGTAGCTTGGTGCTCATGTTGAAACTGCGATACTGTAGCTTGGTGCTCATGTCGAAACGACGATACTGTAGCTTGGTGCTCATGTTGAAACTGCGATACTGTAGCTTGGTGCTCATGTTGAAATGACGATACTGTAGCTTGGTGCTCATGTTGAAACTGCGATACTGTAGCTTGGTGCTACAGAGGTCTGGTTCCATTGTCTGACTGTGTCTGGGCTGATGTTTCACCCTTTACCCTGGTGGGAATTGACCTGTATGGATAGGGCCTAATTATTACTTATAGAAGTAATATGGAAAGCATATGAATAGCCATGGTAGAATTGAAAAGGGAACAATTTGAAGATTATGGGAACATTATTAGACCAAAAGGTGAGGAAACAATAGTTCACCTGACACGAGACGGAATCCAAACATTACACTGTTGATTTTATGTGCGTTTGACATTTACTGTACTTTTCACCGCATTTGTTGATAACGAAATGTGAAAATACTCTGAATACTGAACGTTCAGTAACATGTTGAGAATATTCCTGGAAAATGTGGGGTAGGTGCAACATAAGACAAAAAAAATTAAAAGGGTTTGAGTGAGAGGCCTAATTGGTGTTTCCAAGTGGCCTCACACCTCTCCAAAGTGGGCACATTTCCTAAGTAATTTCAATGCACTTTTATGACCCAAAGAAGAGTCTTCAACTAAAACTATAAGGTACATTTTTTTTTTGAGGTCTCCTAGCTGTGCCCGTTGAGCAACTACCGCAAGCACACGTGTTGTTTTGTTTGAAACACAAACCTGCATCCTCATCATTACACTATTACTGTTGTTGTTTTGTTTGAAACACAAACCTGCATCCTCATCATTACACTATTACTGTTGTTGTTTACGCTGTCCTTAAAACAGTCCATGTATAAGTCACAATCTGGTACATGTTAAAGCTTGTTCTATTGCCAACATGACTAGCTAAGTTATAAAATATGATCTTACTGTGTCAGGCTTTCACAGGGCAATTCAGAGAAACGGATCCTAATTTTGGTGCACATTGAAAGGTCATGTGTATATGCTGTGGGTCATTCTGTTCCACAATACAACAAACACAGGGTCATTCTGTTCCACAATACAACAAACAGAGTCATTCTGTTCCACAATACAACAAACAGGGTCATTCTGTTCCACAATACAACAAACACAGGGTCATTCTGTTCCACAATACAACAAACAGGGTCATTCTGTTCCACAATACANATTCTGTTCCACAATACAACAAACACAGGGTCATTCTGTTCCACAATACAACAAACAGGGTCATTCTGTTCCACAATACAACAAACAGGGTCATTCTGTTCCACAATACAACAAACACAGGGTCATTCTGTTCCACAATACAACAAACACAGGCTCATTCTGTTCCACAATACAACAAACACAGGGTCATTCTGTTCCACAATACAACAAACACAGGCTCATTCTGTTCCACAATACAACAAATAGGGTCATTCTGTTCCACAATACAACAAAAACAGGGTCATTCTGTTTAGAACAACCCAGGGTATGACACCATGTCATCTGGTAACTGTACATCAAACATAGTGACCATAAATGTTGACACTGTGTATAACATCAAGTCCTTTTCATTTGCAACATTTCTCTTCTTCTGGTCGCGTGCGCTGCTCTAAGTTCAGAACTGCTGTCAGTCAAAACTCATACAGAGCTGTGAAGCACATAGCCTGAGGTCTGACGTCATGTATAGCATGTTACCGTACAGCCACTGTGTACCAATTTAGGCGTTCATCAGTGTCCCAAATCTGCTATTTTCAACCCGTATACGGGCACGAGTGTAAAAGGCTACAGGGTCAGGGATTCAAACGACAACAAAAGTGGTCACTCTGCCGTGTTGTTGGTAAACAGCTGAGGAATGGGCCTGGAGAAATGGAACTGCTCTCAGATTCATAGACGAAGCTAGGGATGCAGGGACTGAGCCTACGTGATATCAACATGAAGCAGTAGCGCCACCTGGTGATGGGAGATGTCATTGTCCTAGCTGGGTTGTTTTGGTGACCAGTGACCACTCTGGCTCTTGCTTTGGCTTCAACTGTGGTCCAATCCTTTACCCTGATTCTCCCTGAAGGATGCACAAATATTCACACATAAGGCCATAAACCTTCTCCCTCCCCTCCACCTCTCCTCTCTACCTCCTCAACTCTCCTCTCCACCTCTTCTCCCCTCCTTACCTCTCTTTTCTACCTCCTCTCCTTTCCTTACCTCTCCTTTCTACCTCCTCTCCCCTCCTCAATTCTCCTCTTTACCTCCTTTCCTTACCTCTCCTCTCTACCTCCTCTCCTCTCCTCTCTACCTCCTCTCTCCTCTCCTCTCCTCTCTACCTCCTCTCCTCACCACCTCCTCTCTACCTCCTTACCTCTCTCCTCCTCTCCTCTCCTCTCTACCTCCTCCACTTCCTCTCCTCTTCTCTCCTTACACACATGTACATGCCTGTTCATTTTATGAGTCAGTAGTTGTGACTTCCTATCAAGTAGTGAGTTAGTTGAATAGATTAAAGTCATAGCTCAGAGAGGCAGGCAGAAGAGGAGCTGGGAGAACAGAGCAGAACAGTGTGTAGGAGGGGAGAGAGAGATACTGACTTTTTGTCTAGCTTGCCGACTAAATAATCAACCTGTTATCGCTGTAGAATGGCAACTAATGGATGAAAGCCTCTCTCCTCCTGATTCTTAGTTTACGGTTTGTTGTTTTCAGAAGCAAAGAACACGAACAAAATAAGTAAAACTGATAAAGGTTCATTTGAAACTAAATCCCTGCAGTCGAAAGTAAAACGCCTCCACTATTTACTCATTTTCTGGGATGACAAACTAAGTTGAAGGCGTTAAGGAAACAGTATTAAGGCAACAGTAAACCTGGAGGGGGGGGCTAGGTTGAGGGCGTTAAGG
>NW_019944248.1:46640-52965 GCF_002910315.2 Salvelinus sp. IW2-2015 | reverse complement strand
TGTCTACTGTAGATTGTATTTTTGTTGTACATGTGTCTGTAGATGTTTTTGTTGTACATTGTGTACTGTACGCACTGTCTATTTCTGTTTATTTAACCATTGGGACCTGTAGATGTATTTTATTCGAGTATTAACACATTGTGTATGTCCAAGATGTATTTTGTTGTTTAACATTGTGTCTGAGTGAGTGGTATTTGTTGTAATAATTCGTGTCACCATTGACCGCCTACCCATCCTGACGTACCATGATGCTCACCGCAACACGACGCAAGCATTGAACAGGAGAACAAGGGAAGCGAAGCAATAGTAAACCTGCTGCCATAGGTTACTGCTGACACTACCGCCCAGGTTATCTGCTGCCAGGCCTTTAACAGTGTTATACTCAGACTGCCACGTTGAGGTGCTGCAGCCGCATTAAAGCGTCATCGCTCAAGGTTATCTCGCTGGCCAGCCTTAATCTGGCTGCCAAGGTTATCTGCTGGCCAGGTTATCTGCTGCCAGGTTATCGCCTGCCCACAAGGTTATCAGCTGCCAGGTTACCTGCTGCCAGGTTTCCTACTCGCCCAGGTTATCTGCTGCCAGGATTATTTACCTCTGCGGCAGGTTACCTCTGCCCAGGTTACACTGCTGCCCAGGTTATCTGCTGCCAGGTTATCTGCTGCCCCGGTTACCTGCTGCCAGGCTTACCTACTGCCAAGGTTAACCTGCTGCCAGTTATCTGCTGCCAGGTTAATCTGCTGCAAGGTTATCTGCTGCCCGCTATATGCTGCAGGCTTTATCTCGACTGCACGATTATCTAGTGAGGCTAAGTATATCCCTGCTGCAGACAGTGGTAGTTCCTGCTGGCACGAGGTTTACACGCCACCCGCTGCCAGGTTAACTGCTGCCGGTTACCTCTGCCAGGTTACACTGCTGCAGAGGTTATCTGCTGCAGGTTATCTGCTGCCAGGTTACCTGCTGCAGTTAACCCTACTGCCAGGTTTATCTGCTGCCAGGTTATTCTGAATGTTACAACAAAATACATCTACAGTACACAATGTTACAACAAAATACATCTACAGTACACAATGTTACAACAAAATACGTCTACAGTACACAATATTACAACAAAATACATCTACAGTACACCATTCATCATTAGTACAACATCTGTGCTGTTTGTTTTGTAAAGTCTCCATGACCCAGAGGTTCCTCCGTTGATCTGTGTATCTGAATCCCTCCCATTGATTCACAGACAGACTTCAGCTCAGCCAGATAATTACTGTGGACCTCCTCTCCTCTGCTGAAGGAGCAGGAGGGGAAGCCCGAGAGGAGCGGTAAAGATGCCAGCCTAGCTGTCTGACATCATCTTGCGTAAACCCATTGCCGGTGCCTTTTCCATCCTCACTGAGGGAGGCTGAATAGAAGGGCTGGCAAAGAGTCTCCCTTCTCCTTTCCTCTCCCCCTACCTCTATCCATCCTCACTGAGGGAGGCTGAATAGAAGGGCTGGCAAAGAGTCTCCCTTCTCCTCCTCCTTTCCTCTCCCCCTACCTCTATCCATCCTCACTGTGGGAGGCTGAATGGAAGAGCTGGAAAAGTAGAGAATCTCTGGAAGACGGGCAACAATGTCATGTTGAGACGGCGCAAATCACCAGAAGGAATACACTGATCTTCTTTTTTCATATTTTCAATTTTGTAATTCTCAGTCTGGAAGCTATCCAGGGTAACAAACGTTTGCCAATAGAAACAGGTGAAAATTGTATTCTGGGAGGAGGGAGGGGTGCAAATAGTAAAAGCATTATCAAAAAATGTTTGTATTTTTTTTTTTATCTTTGCAAGAGCTGTGGCTTAAACAAACAGTCTTAGTGAATTCATGATTCAAACAGCTTCCCCCAACACACACCACACACCACACACACACACACACACACACACACCACACACCACAGAGAGAGAGAGAGAGCTACTCAGCTAGTCAGCCTCCAGAGAGATTCATTGATTTAAATACATTTAGAAATAGTACCAGGTAGTTGATGAGAAATAGCTTCATTTTGTGGCTGAAACAACCCTGTCCTGTTTTCATCAGGGGTTATGTAAAGTACAATCAGCCTATGCACTGCTATACAGTTCATTACGGAGTTACTTACTATTCACGACAGTCCGGGAGTCTGTTCGTGGTTTGTTTTCATTTGTGTAGCACTTGCGTGCTTGTCCTACAAAATATGACATATTGTTCTCATCTACAGTATACTGGTTTCAAGAGGCATAGTTCGTTCATCGGTTTGGGATGCTTTATATCTGACTTCTAAATCGTTCTTTTGTCCCTGGGCTCTCCTGTAGGTCTGAGAGGATTGGGGAGATGACGTAAAGAGGGAGATGACGTAAAGAGGGAGATGACGGAGAGAGGGAGATGACGTAAAGAGGGAGATGACGGAGAGAGGGAGATGACGGAGAGAGGGAGATGACGTAGAGAGGGAGATTGCGTAGAGAGGGAGATGACGTAAAGAGGGAGATCGACGTAAAGAGGGAGATGACGTAAGAGGGAGATGACGTAAGAGGGAAGATGACGTGAGAGATGACGGGAAGATGACGTAGAGAGGAGATGACGGAGAGAGGGAGATGACGGAGAGAGGGAGATGACGTAAAGAGGGAGATGACGTAGAGAGGGAGATGACGGAGAGAGGGAGATGAACGGAGAGAGGGAGAGAGGGAGATGACGTAAAGAGGGAGATGACGTAAAGAGGGAGCTGAGTGAGGGAGATGACGTAGAGAGGATGAGTAAGAGGGAGATGACGGAGAGAGGGAGATGACGTAAAGAGGGAGATGAGGGAGATGACGGAGAGAGGGAGATGACGTAAAGAGGGAGATGAACGTAAAGAAGGGAGATGACGGAGAGAGGGAGATGACGGAGAGAGGGAGATGACGGAGAGAGGGAGGGCATGACGTAGAGAGGGAGATGACGGAGAGAGGGAGATGACGGAGAGAGGGAGATGACGGAGAGAGGGAGATGACGGAGAGAGGGAGATGACGGAGAGAGGGAGATGAGGGAGATGACGTAGAGAGGGAGATGACGTAGAGAGGGAGATGACGTAGAGAGGGAGATGACGTAGAGAGGGAGATGACGTAGAGAGGGAGAATGACGTTAGAGAGGAGATGACGTAGAGAGGGAGAATGACGGAGAGAGGGAGATGACGAGAGAGGGAGATGACGGAGAGAGGGAGATGACGGAGAGAGGGAGATGAGTAAAGGGGAGATGACGTAAAGAGGGAGATGACGTAGAGAGGGAGATGACGGAGAGAGGGAGATGACGTAAAGAGGGATGAGATGAGAGGGAGAATGACGAGAGAGGGAGATGACGGAGAGAGGGAGATGACGTAAAGAGGAGATGACGTAAAGAGGGAGATGACGGAGAGAGGGAGATGACGAGAGAGGGAGATGACGGAGAGAGGGAGATGGTAAAGAGGGAGATGACGTAAAAGAGGGAGATGACGGAGAGAGGGAGATACGGAGAGAGGAGATGACGAGAGAGGGAGATGAACGTAAATGAGGGAGATGCCTAGAGAGGGAGATGACGTAAAGAGGGAAGATGACGGAGAGGGAGATTGACGTAGAGAGGGAGATAGAGATGAGAGGGAGAATGCCCGGAGAGAGGGAGATGACGGAGAGAGGGAGATGACTGAAAGGGGAGATGAGGAGGAGAGGGAGATGACGGAGAGAGGGAGATGACGGAGAGAGGGAGATTGAGCGGAGAGAAGAGGGAGAGAGGGAGATGACGGAGAGAGGGAGATGACGGAGAGAGGGAGATGACGTAAGAGGGAGATGACGTAGAGGGAGATGAGTAGAGAGGGAGATGACGTAGAGAGGGAGATGACGTAGAGAGGGAGATGACGGAGAGAGGGACGAGAGGAGATGACGGAGAGAGGGGAGATGACGGAGAGAGGGAGATGACGGAGAGAGGGAGATGACGGAGAGAGGGAGATGACGGAGAGAGGGAGATGACGGAGAGAGGAGATGAGGTAGATACCGAGTAGAACCTTGTAGGAGGGACGTCTGATTTTTAGAGGTTTAATAGAACTTACAGGGGTTGTAGAATCCCGTGGCCTGTTCTCATTCCACTCCTCCACTGCCTAGCAGTGTGATTCATTCCTGATACGTCAGCTGTTAAGGCTTTTCTCTCCTTCCTGTCACAAATAACCTAAGTCCCTCAACTTTATTCTGTTGTTCATTGCAGAACACTCTTCTGCAATCAATGTCTGCATGCAGGAGGGTTTGTCTGCATGCGGAGGATTTCAATGTCTGCATGCAGGAGGATTTCAATGTCTGCATGCAGGAGGGTTTTGATGCGACGCAAGCTGTAATAGATTAACGTTTCCTTGATTATTTCTGACGATGATTCTGTTTTTTTAATATATATATATATATTTTTTAAACCTTTATTTAACTAGGCAAGTCTAGTACACTCTAACCACTAGGCTACCTGCCGCCTCTACACTCTAACCACTAGACTACCTGCCTCTCTACACTCTAACCACTAGGCTACCTGCCGCTCTACACTCCTAACCTAGGCTACCTACCGCCTCTACCCTCTAACCACTAGGCTACCTGCCGCCTCTACCCTCTAACCACTAGACTACTGCCGCCTCTACCCTCTAACCACTAGACTATTCCTCCTCTACCCTCTAAACTAGGCTACCTGCCGCCTCTACCCTCTAACCACTAGGCTACCTGCCGCCTCTACCTCTAACCACTAGACTACCTGCCGCCTCTACACTCTAACCACTAGGCTACCTGCTCCTCTCACTCTACCACTATGGCTACCTCGCTCTACACTTAACCATAGGCTACCTGCCGCCTCTACACTCTAACCACTAGGCTTACTGCCGCTCTACACTCTAACCACCTAGGCTACCTGCCGCCTCTACACACTCTACCACTAGGCTACCTGCCGCCTCTTACACTCTAACCACTAGACTACCTGCCGCCTCTACCCTCTAACCACTAGACTACCTGCCCGCCTCTACCCTCTAACCACTTAGACTACCTGCCGCCTCTACCTCTCTAACCACTAGGCTACCTGCCGCCTTCTACACTCTAACCACTAGGCTACCTGCCGCCTCTACCCTCTAACCACTAGGCTACCTGCCGCCTTACCCTCTAACCACTAGACTACCTGCCGCCTCTACCCTCTAACCACTAGGCCTAACCTGCCGCCTCTACCTCTAACCACTAGACTATCTGCCGCCTCTACCTCTAACCACTAGACTACCTGCCGCCTCTACCCTCTAACCACTAGACTACCTGCCGCTCTACCCTCTAACCACTAGACTACCTGCCGCCTCTACCCTCTAACCACTAGCCTACCTTGCCGCTCTCTACCTCTAACACTAGACTACCTGCCGCCTCTACACTCTAACCACTAGGCTACCTGCCTCCTCTACACTCTAACCACTAGACTACCTGCCTCCTCTACCCTCTAACCACTAGACTACCTGCCGCCTCTACCCTCTAACCACTAGGCTACCTGCCGCCCCAGGTTGTATCGTTTCAGTGGAGCTCTTTGTGATGTTCCCTTCCTAATCATTACTTCCTTCCTCTTCTTATCATTCCTTTCCTATCACAGTTATTGATTAAAATACATATTTGTGATCATCATTATTCCCCCGAACACAGATACTTATAGTTTTCTGATGTCCTCTTACCAACTTCCTGTTTACACATATACTACCACCAACAGCTTTAGTGAGAGAGATGAAACATGTCAGGAGAGTCTAAAACATTGACTTTATCAGCGTGGAAGTAATTCCCATTACTTTGATCTGGTAGGACAACGTGACCAGAATATAACTGGAACATGTAAACTGTCAAGGAGAGAAACACGTCTATTCCTCTCCAGTGATAGAAACACAACTTCCAATCTCTTGAATCATCTGCAAAAGCAACATGCCAAGATGAAACTCATAGCGACAGAACCCAGAGGCCTGACCACCACTGTAGATGACTGTAGGTCTACCTCATCTTGACCTCTGTAGATGACTGTAGGTCTACCTCATCCTGGCCACTGCTGCTGTAGATGACTGTAGGTCTACCTCATCCTGACCTCTGTAGATGACTGTAAGGATCTACCTCATCCTGACCTCTGTAGATGACTGTAGGTCTACCTCATCCTGACCTCTGTAGATGACTGTAGTCTACCTCATCCTGACCTCTGTAGATGACTGTAGGTCTACCTCATCCTGACCTCTGTAGATGACTGTAGGTCTACCTCATCCTGACCTCTGTAGATGACTGTAGGTCTAACCTCATGCTGATGCTTGTAGATGACTGTAGGTCTACCTCATCCTGAAC
>NW_019944248.1:28833-43793 GCF_002910315.2 Salvelinus sp. IW2-2015 | reverse complement strand
GGGAGATGACCGTTAAAGAAGCAGATGACCGGAAACGAGGGGACATGACGAAGGATGACGGAGAGAGAGGGAGATTGACGAGGACGAAGAGATGACGTTAAAGAGGGAGAGATGACGTAGAAGAGAGAGAGGGATGACGGAGAGAGGGAGATGACGGAGAGGGACGGATGACGAGAGAGGTGGACGATGACGTAAAGAGGGAGATGACGTAGAGAGGAGAGATGACGTAAAGAGGGAGATGACCAGAGAGGGAAATGATAGAGAGGGAGATGACGGAGAGAGGAGATGACGGAGAGAGGGAGATGACGAGAGAGAGCGGAGATGAGTAAAGAGGGAGATGACGGAAGAGGGAGAGACGGAGAGAGGGAGATGACGGAGAGAGGGAATGACGGAGAGAGGGGAAGAGGAGATGACGGAGAGAGGTGATGATTGACGGGAGACTAGAGGGAGATGACGTAAAGAGGGAGATGACGTAAAGAGGAGATGAGGTAGAGAGGGAGATGACGTTTAGGAGAGGGAGATGCGATGACGTTACGCGAGATGGGAGATGACGGACGAGAGGACGACGAGGAGATGACGGAGAGAGGAGAGATGACGGAGATGAGAGGGAGATGACGAGAGAGAGGACGATGACGGCGGAGAGAGGGAGATGACGCGAGAGAGGGAGATGACGAGAGAGGGAATGAGGTAGATACCGAGGTAGAACCTTTGTAGGAGGGAGTCTGATTTTTAGAGGTTTAATAAGAACTTACAGGGGTTGTAGAATCCCGTGGCCTGTTCTCATTCCACTCCTCCACTGCCTAGCAGTGTGATTCATTCCTGATACGTCAGCTGTTAAGCTTTTCTCCTCCTTCCTGTCACAAATAACCTAAGTCCCTCAACTTTATTCTGTTGTTCATTGCAGAACACTCTTCTGCAATCAATGTCTGCATGCAGGAGGGTTTGTCTGCATGCAGGAGGATTTCAATGTCTGCATGCAGGAGGATTTCAATGTCTGCATGCAGGAGGGTTTTGACGCAAGCTGTAATAGATTAACGTTTCCTTGATTATTTTGACGATGATTCTGTTTTTTATTATATATATATATAATATTTTTTAAAACTTTATTTAACTAGGCAAGTCTAGTACAACTCTAACCACTAGGCTACCTGCCGCCTCTACACTTCTAACCACTAGACTACCTGCCTCTCTACACTCTAACCACTAGGCTACCTGCCGCCTCTACACTCTAACCACTAGGCTACCTACCGCCTCTACCCTCTAACCACTAGCTACCTGCCGCCTCTACCCTCTAACCACTAGACTACCTGCCGCCTCTACCCTCTAACCACTAGACTACCCTGCCGCCTCTACCCTCTAACCCACTAGGCTACCTGCCGCTCTACCTCTAACCACTAGGCTACCTGCCGCCTCTACCCTCTAACCACTAGACTACCTGCCGCCTCTACACTTCTAACCACTAGGCTACCTGCCTCCCTCTACACTCTAACCACTAGGCTACCTGCCGCCTCTACACTCTAACCACTAGGCTACCTGCCGCCTCTACACTCTAACCACTAGGCTCACCTGCCGCCTCTACACACTCTAACCACTAGGCTACCTGCCGCCTCTACACTCTAACCACTAGACTACCTGCCGCCTCTACCTCTAACCACTAGACTACCTGCCGCCTCTACCCTCTAACCACTAGACTAACCTGCCGCCTCTACCCTCTAACCACTATGACTACCTGCGCCTCTACCTCTAAACCACTAGGCTACCTGCCGCCTCTACCACTCTAACCACTAGGCTACCTGCCGCCTCTACCCTCTAACCACTAGGCTACCTGCCGCCTCTACCTCTAACCACTAGACTAACCTGCCGCCTCTACACTCTAACCACTAGGCTACCTGCCGCCTCTACACTCTAACCACTAGACTATCTGCCGCCTCTACCCTCTAACCACTAGACTACCTGCCGCCTCTACCTCTAACCACTAGACTACCTGCCGCCTCTACCCTCTAACCACTAGACTACCTGCCGCCTCTACCTCTAACCACTAGCTACCTGCCCCTCTACCTCAACCACTAGACTACCTGCCGCCTCTACACTCTAACCACTAGGCTACCTTGCCTCCTCTACCCTCTAACCACTAGACTACCTGCCGCCTCTACACTCTAACCACTAGGCTACCTGCCTCCTCTACACTCTAACCACTAGCTACTGCCTCTCTACCCCCTCTAACCACTAGACTACCTGCCCCTCTACCCTCTAACCACTAGGCTCACCTGCCGCCCCAGGTTGTATCGTTTCAGTGGAGCCTTTGTGATGTTCCCTTCCTAATCATTACTTCCTTCCTCTTCTTATCATTCCTTTCCTATCACAGTTATTGATTAAAATACATATTTGTGATCATCATTATTCCCCCGAACACAGATACTTATAGTTTTCTGATGTCCTCTTTACCAACTTCCTGTTACACATATACTACCACCAACAGCTTTAGTGAGAAGATGAAACATGTCAGGAGAGTCTAAAACATTGACTTTATCAGCGTGGAAGTAATTCCCATTACTTTGATCTGGTAGGACAACTGTGACCAGAATATAAACTGGAACATGTAAACTGTCAAGGAGAGAAACACGTCTATTCCTCTCCAGTGATAGAAACACAACTTCCAATCTCTGAATTCATCTGCACAAAGCAACATGCCAAGATGAAACTCATAGCGACAGAAACCCAGAGGCCTGACCACCACTGTAGATGACTGTAGGTCTACCTCATCTTGACCTCTGTAGATGACTGTAGGTCACCTCATCCTGCCACTGCTGCTGTAGATGACTGTAGGTCTACCTCATCCTGACCTCTGTAGATGACTGTAGGTCTACCTCATCCTGACCTCTGTAGATGACTGTAGGTCTACCCTCATCCTGACCTCTGTAGATGACTGTAGGCTACCTCATCCTGACCTCTGTAGATGACTGTAGGTCTACCTCATCCCTGACCTCTGTAGATACTGTAGGTCTACCTCATCCTGACCTCTGTAGATGACTGTAGGTCTAACCTCATCCTGACTCTGTAGATGACTGTAGGTCTACCTCATCCGGACCTCTGTAGATGACTGTAGGTCTACCTCATCCTGACCTCTGTAGATGACTGTAGGTCTACCTCATTCCTGACCTCTGTAGATGACTGTAGGTCTACCTCATCCTGACCTCTTGTAGATGACTGTAGGTCTACCTCATCCTGACCTCCTGTAGATGACTGTAGGTCTACCTCATCCTGGCCACTGCTCTGTGAGATGACTGTAGGTCTACCTCATCCTGACCTCTGTAGATGACGTAGGTCTACCTCATCCTGACCTCTGTAATGGACTGTTAGTCTACCTCATCCTGACCTCTGTAGATGACTGTAGGTCTACCTCATCCTGACCTCTGTAGATGACTGTAGGTCTGACCTCATCCTGACCTCTGTAGATGACTGTAGGTCTACTCTACCTGCACTGCTGCTGTAGATTGACTGTAGGTCTACCTCATCCTGACACTCTGTAGATGACTGTAGGTCTACCTCATCCTGACCCTGTAGATGACTGTTCTACCTCATCCTGGCCACTGCTCTGTGATAACTGCGTACCCTCATCCTGACCACTAGCATGACTGTAGGCCTACTCATCCTTGACCACTGTAGATGACTATAGGCCTACCTCATCCTGACCACTAGATGACTGTAGGCCTACCTCATCCTGACCACTAGATGACTGTAGGTCTACCTCATCCTGACCACTAGATAGCTGTAGGCCTACCTCATCCTGACCACTAGATGACTATAGGCCTACCTCATCCTGACCACTAGATGACTATAGGCCTACCTCATCCCGGCCACTAGATAACTATAGGTCTACCTCATCCTGACCACTAGATAACTGTAGGCCTACCTCATCCTGACCACTAGATAACTATAAGCCTACCTCATCCTGACCACTAGATAACTGTAGGCCTACCTCATCCCGACCACTAGATAACTATAGGCCTACCTCATCCTGACCACTAGATGACTGTAGGCCTACCTCATCCTGACCACTAGATGACTGTAGGCCTACCTCATCCTGACCACTAGATGACTGTAGGCATACCTCATCCTGACCACTAGATAATTGTAGGCCTACCTCATCCTGACCACTAGATAACTATAGGCCTACCTCATCCTGACCACGAGATGACTATAGGTCTACCTCATCCTGACCTCTACAGATGACTATAGGCCTACCTCATCCTGACCACTAGATGACTGTAGGCCTACCTCATCCAAACAACCAAGGCTTGATTGGAAGGACATGCTGTAACCAAGGGAGAGTTTAACAAGCGTGTAGCTGAGTATGTAGTAGATTATTGGGATACTTGTGTTGGTGTTTGGGCCTACCGAACATAACGTTGACGTTGTTTACGTTGATTGAGTTGCGAGTAAATGGGCAACATATATATATTTTATTAAATTGAGTAACGACCCCAAACGCTGGTCATAATAGCTTTCAGCCAGCTAGAATAGGAGCCGCGAATGATGTTTTATTTCTGCAGTGTTGTGAGAATCCATCATATGTGACTGTGGAAGATAGGTAGGTTGGACGTGTGTTATGGAGGCAGGTGATTACCATAGTGATTAATGAATGCAGACCGGACTGCGTCTGGAAGGAACACTGAGTGTAAGCATTTCACTGTTCGTCTACACCCGTTGTTTACCAACCATGGTGACATAACATTTGAATTGATTTGTGTGTAGTGGCTGTGCCTGTTTTTGTTTTTTTACATTGAAAGTGGGCAGACTGACACTGAGACACACCAACAGAGTTGTAATCTGATGTGTCGTATTTAAAAAAAAAAAGAGCCACAGACTGTCTTTCCCCGGAGACAGGTTCCCAGGGACTCAGAGGGAACTTCCTCTGGCTATCCAGCATCTCTACTTCACTTTAATTAGGAAGCAGAATAACAGGAGAGGAGGAGAGAGGAGATTAGCAGCGGTTCATTTATACACTTAATGAAGCACATCTCCTTTTGAAAGTGTTTATCTTTCTCTGTCATCTCACACACATAACACACACACATAACACACACACACATAACACACACACACACACACATAACACACACACATAACACACACACACACACTGCCGCCCCATGTCACCTGCACAGACTAACAGGTAGACCACGTCGGTCCTGAGTTCTCTTGCACCAGCTCTGGTGTGTGTGTGTGTGTGTGTGTGTGTGTGTGTGTGTGTGTGTGTGTGTGTGTGTGTGTGTGCTGTGTGTTCGGATGTGGAGATAAGCGAATCTCCTTACACGCTGCTCAATCAGCCTCTCTACTTACCTGCCCGTCAGGCGGCCTTGTTCTCTCCTTCCCAGGTTGGCGTCTCGGTAGCTGTGCCATGACTGCCACCTATTCTATTGTATCCACAGCACAATCCTCTGACACACACACACCACACACCACTCTCTAGTGTATACTATATTCTATGATATAATATTCAGAACCACATTCACTACACATCCATACAATACATTCTCTGGTTATAACAGCGTTCAATCCAAAGTCAAGTAGCAACAGCTTCTGGAGCTGTATATTCTACAGTACAGGAAGCCACAAAGACAAGGGCTTGAGTCCCAAAAGGAACCCTATTCCCTATGGGGCCTGGTCTCAAGTAATTCGCACTCTATGTTAGGGCTGAGCGGTGCCCATTTGGACTCAGACAAGGCTTCGTATTATAATGACTATCTGCCAGTTATCACAGTAAGAAATAATTATATGACTGTAACGTGTTGCCATCCACTGTCAACTATCGGATGTTAGTGTTGCTATAGTCACCAGTAAACTAGACTGTAGGTTGACCTATCCACAGTAAGAACTATGACTTGTACGGTTGTTATCCACAGTAAACTATGACTGTAGTGTTTGCTATCCACAGTAAACTATGACTGTAGTGTTGTTATCCACAGTAAACTATGACTGTAGTTTGTATCCACAGTAAACTATGAATGTAGTGTTGTATATCCACAGTAAACTATGACTGTAGTGTTGCTATCCACAAGTAAACTATGACTGAAGTGTTGTTCTCCACAGTAAACTATGACTGTAGTGGTTGTTATCCACAGTAAACTATGACTGTAGTGTTGCCCATCCAGCAGTAAACTATGACTGTAGTGTTGCTATCCACAGTAACTATGACTGTAGTGTTTGCTATCCACAGCTAAACTATGACTGTAGTGTTGCTTATCCACAGTAAACTCATGACTGTAGTTGTTGCCTATCCACAGTAAACTTGACTGTGGGTTGCTCACAGTAAACTATGATGTAGTTTCTCCACATAAACTATGGACTGTCAGATGTTGCTTATCCACAGTAAACTATGACGTTAGTGTTGCTATCCACAGTAAACTATGACTGTAGTGCTTGTATCCACAGTAAACTATGACTGTAGTGTTGCTATCCACAGTAAACTATGACCTGAGTTTGCTACCAGTAAACTATGACTGTGTTGCTATCCACAGTAAATTGACTGTAGTGTGCTATCCACTAAACTATGACTGTATGTTGTTCCCAGTAAAACATATAACACTTTACTATTTAACGTTACCTTACTGCTGCTCAATTTCTGCAATAATGACAAGTTGTTTTTGAAAAAGGTACTAAGATGTTAGCTGTCTGCGTACAAACAGTCCTCTCTGTACAACAGTCCTCTCTGTCAACAGTCCTCTCTGCAAACAGTCCTCTCGGTCCACAGTCTCTCTGCTACAACTCCTCTCTGTACACAGTCCTCTCTGTACAACAGTCCTTCTGTACAACAGTCCTCTCTAACAGCTCCACAAAGTCCTCTGTGGGAGTCCTGTGTAGCAACCAGTCCCTCTCTGTGGAGCTCTGTTGTACCAGTCTCTCTGTGGAGTCTGTGGTACACCAGTCCTCTCTGTGGAGTCTGTGGTACAGTTCCTCTCTGTGGAGTCTCTGTATTTGTGTACCACAGTCCTCTCTGTGCGAGTCTGTTGTACACCAGTCCTCTCTGTGGACAGTCTTGGTACACACGTCTTCTGTGGAGTCTGTTAGTCCTGTTGGTACCACAGTCCTCTCTGTAGGAGTCTGTTAGTCTGTGGTACACCAGTCCTCTCTGTGGACGCTGTTAGTCTGTGGTACACCAGTCCTCTCTGTGGAGTCTGTTAGTCTGTTGCTACCACAGTCATCTCTGTGGAGTCTGATTTGTCTGTGGTAAACCAGTCTCTCTGTGGAGTCTGTTAGTCTGTGGTACACCAGTCCTCTCTGTGGAGTCTGTTAGTCTGTTGTACCAGTCCTCTCTGTGGAGTCTGTTAGTCTTGGTACACCAGTCCTCCTTTGTGAGTCTGTTAGTCTCTGTGGTACACCAGTCCTCTCTGTGGAGTCTGTTAGTCGTTGTACAGTCCTCTCTGTGGAGTCTGTTAGTCTGTTGGCGTACACCAGTCCTCTCTGTGGAGTCTGTTAGTGTGTGTACACCAGTCCTCTCTGTGGAGTCTGTTAGTCTGTTGTACCAGTCCTCTCTGGGAGTCTGTTAGTCTGTGGTACACCAGTCCTCTCTGTGGAGTCTGTTAGTCTGTGGTAACACCAGTTCTCTCTCTGTGGAGTCTGTTAGTCTGTTGTACATATCCTCTCTGTGGAGTCTGTTAGTCTTTGTACCAGTCCTCTCTGTGGAGTTCTGTTAGTCTGATTTGTACCAGTCCCTCTCTGTGAGTCTGTTAGTCTGTGCGTACACCAGTCCTCTTGTGGAGTCTGTTGTCTGTGTACCAGTCCTCTCTGTGGAGTCTGTTAGTCTGTGGTAACCAGTCCTCTCTGTGGAGCTGTAGTCTTAGTCTATGTCGTAGACAGTACTTGGTACACAGTCCTCTCTCTGTGGAGTCTGTTAGTCTGTTGTACCACGTCCTCTCTGTGGAGTCTGTTAGTCTGTGGTACCAGTCCTCTCTGTGGAGGTCTGTTAGTCTGTGGTACCAGTCCTCTCTGTGGTCAGCTTAGTCTGTAGTACCAGTCCTCTCATGTGGAGTCTGTTTAGTCTGTTGTACCAGTCCTCTCGTGAGTCTGTTAGTCTGTGGTTACCAGTCCTCTCTGTGGAGTCTGTTAGTCTGTGGTACCAGTCCTCTCTGTGGATTGTCCGCCTCTCTGTGAGTTGTAGTCGTAGCCGGTACCAGTCCTCTCTGTGGAAGTCGTGGTACCAGTCCTCTCTGTGGAGTCGGGGTACATCTCTCTTAGCGTGGTACAGAGGACTGTTGAAATATACTGAGCTTCTTCCTTTTGATTGCGCATTGTTGAATGTCTCTGTATCTGTCCTGTTTCTGTGCAGTGTGGGAGGTTGTTATTAGTGTGGAGAGATGGTGTGACAGGGAAGACAATGCGTGTTGTGTGTGTGTGTGTGTGTGGTGTGTGTGTTGTGCTGTGTGTGTGTGGTGCTGTGTGTGTGTGTGATTGGCAGTATTGTTTCGTACCTTCTGTAACAGGTAGCTAATGTATTTCATTAGAACTGGCTGTCCATTCCCCACAGACCCACCACTCTCTCTCTTTTTACCCCCCCCCCCCACACCCCTATTTTCTCTCTCCTCTCTCTCTTTCTTCTCTCCATCTTTACTGAATACAACTAGATTCAAGTTATATGTTCAGCCTCTCCCTCCTCCTCCTCTTGTCAACATGTTTCTCTCTCCTTCCCTGGAATTACAATTCATGGCCGACGGTTGTTTTATTGATGTCTGTCTTGCCGTCGGATGACGGATTCATTATCTCATCACTCCAGCTGACAGACAG
The DNA here is from genome assembly GCF_002910315.2 of Salvelinus sp. IW2-2015. Taxonomy (NCBI): domain Eukaryota; kingdom Metazoa; phylum Chordata; class Actinopteri; order Salmoniformes; family Salmonidae; genus Salvelinus; species Salvelinus sp. IW2-2015. The sequence continues at coordinate 35,009 of NW_019944248.1, read as the reverse complement.
GCGCGCTGCGTTGCCTGGCCGCTGCTGTTGTTCCATACAGCTTACACAGGCTTTCATTGATTCAGACACGCCATTCCACTCTGTTTCTAACCCTGTCTAAGTCTCTACCTCCGTCCTGTTGTTTCTTCTCCTCCCGCTCCCTCCACTCGCTCTCCTCCTCTTCCTCTGTCTCCCTCTCCTCCTCATCTCCCCATGTCTCTCTCCTCTCCTCCTTCTCCTTCTCCTCCTCTCCCTCCAATCTCCTCTCCTCCTCACCTCCCCCTCTCTTCTATTCTCCTCCTCTCTCTCCCTCCCTCGCTCTCCTCCTCTCCCTCCTCGTTCCTCTCCTCTTCCTCCTCTCCTTCTCTCCTCTCTCTCCCTCTGTCTCTCCTCTTCTCCACCTTGCCTGTCTCGCCTCTCCTCCCCTCTCCCTCTGCTCTGTCCTTCGCTTCTCCTCCTCCTCTCCCTCTCCTCTCCTCCCCTCTCCCTCTCTCCTCTCCTTCCTCCTCTCCCTCTCTCTCTCCTCCTCTCCCTCTCCTCCCCTTCCCTCTGTGTATGTCCTCTCTCTCCTCCTCTCTCCTCTCTCCCTTCCTCCTCTCCCCTCCCTCCTCTTCCTCTCCCCTCCTCCTCTCCTCTCCCTCTCTCACTCCTCCTCCTCTCCCTCTCCTCTCCCTCTCTCTCTCCTCCTCCTCTCCCTCTCTCTCCTCTCCTCTCCTCCTCCCTTCTCTCCTCTCCTCCTCCTCCTTCTCTCCCTCTGTGTATGTCCTCTCTTCCTCCTCCTCCTCCTCCCCTCCTTCTTCTCCTCCTCCTCCTCCTTCTCTCCCTCTGTGTATGTCCCCCCCTCTCCCTCCTCCTCCCCCCCCCTCTCTTCTTCCCTCCTCCTCCTCCTCTCCCTCTGTGTATGTCCCCTCCTCCCCTCTCCCCCCCTCCTCCTCCTCCTCCTCCTCCTCCCCCCCCCTCCTTTCATCCCTCCTCCTCCTCTCCCTCTGTGTATGTCCCCTCCTCCTCCCTCCTCCTCCTCCTCCTCCTCCTCTCCCTCTGTGTATGTCCCCTCTTCCTCCCTCCTCCTCCTCCTCCTCCTCTTCCTCCCTCCTCTCCCCTCTCCCCTCGGTATGTCCCTCCTTCCTCCTCCTCCTCCTCCTCTCCCTCTGTGTATGTCCCCTCTTCCTCCCTCCTCCTCCTCCCTCTCCCTCTGTGTATGTCCTCTCTCTCCCCCCTCCTCCTCCTCCTCTCCCTCTGTGTATGCTCCCTCTTCCTCCCTCCTCTCCCCTCTCCCTCTGTGTATGTCCTCTCTTCCTCCTCCTCCACCTCCTCCCTCCTCCTCTGTTCTCAGTCTGTTGTAATTCTTTAAGAAACAGGAAGTTATTCAGGAAAAATAGATTTAGAAGATGATCTCCACCAATGAGTTGTTTTTCGTTGCCGTGTCAAACAATGGCACCCTATTCCCTATGTGGTGCACTACTTTTGACCAGTTCCCATAGGGTTCACTCTGTGTAGGGAATAGGGTGCCATTTGGAACGTAGTCTCTTCTTTCTTTCCTCTGGAATCATCTGAAAGTTTCTAACTGGTTCTAACTCTCCATTATGAACAAATGTTATAAATATATCCTGCTGAATTAATTCTGCATAACTTACATCTGGAGCAGGAAAACTCTGAGGCTGCAATGAAAGCTCAGGGAGTTGGTTTGTGCAGTAGCTGCTCCCCCCCCCGCCCACGTCTTTTATGGAGATAATAGATTCCTTTTGGTTCAGCAGCTTTGATGTGGTTTTCTGCATGAAAGAGGGCATCATTTGTGTGGATGCTGGTGAGGGCAACTTGTGAGAGTTTTGTCTTAGTTTGTCACCAACACTGTTGTTCAACGTTAAATCGTGTTACCTTGATAAAAAGGTGGGTCGCGGTGGCCTTGTTTTGATGTTGACGTACAACTGGAAATTAAATTAACTTCAGGTTAGAGTATACAGCGATAGTATTTAATAGTGGATTAAACATTGATTAATTATGTGTCTCTATTGAAAAATATACTATTTTCTTGGGTGAATACAGGTAGAATCAATTTTTTTGCATATGTATTTAATGATGATTCCTTCGGAATAGATATAAACTAATTATATTGGTTTATGGGAAGGTAAATGGTGTTTAAATCCCCTTAAGGTCGATGTCCTCGCCTCCGTGGAAATCTAATTAGCATAATACAAAAATCCCCATAAGAATCGGTCAGTTTAAGCTCGAGAGATCTGTTGTTTTTTTTTTGCATTTGGATGTTTCTCAATCCACTCTCGCACTTCCTCATCTGAGGGGAAAAGTGCCAGAGCTAGAGTGGTGTTTGTCAGACCATGAGGCAACCCAAGAATCGGTCTTACAAAATCGTCTGTAGCATCCGAACGGTTTGGCTTGCAAAACTATTATGACCCCTCTATGGAAAGGTGAGACTCACAAACATGGACATTTCTGTTGTTTTACTCTTTACGAGACTCGTCTGAAGGTCCCTTGGTACCAGTTAAAATGTTTTTTAATGGAAGTATAGTATATGGAGACTGTTTAGTGCCAAAAATGAGGGGTTAAATACATGTAGAAATGTTTTTATTAATATTTCCTGATCTTTCTTCTATCTCTCAGATATAGGACAGACACTGCAGAACAAACTTCCTTTAGAGATGTGTTTTTGGGGGTTGACTATCTGTGTAGTGAATCTGCATTTGAATGGGTTAATAGCAGTAAGGCCAAATACAATTTTTCATCAAATAATTGTTTTATATATTTTGGGGGGGATACTTCAAGTGGTCAAATAGCAAAATGATCCTTGGTATGACCTTCTTAAAGCAATTCATATAGTTTAATAGAACCCCTCGCCCAGGTTTAGAAAACTGTGCAGTATTTTGTTTTTGTATGTATTATTTCTTACATTGTTAGCCCAGAAAATCTGAAGTGTTATTACATACAACGGGATGAACTATTGGATATAAAAGTGATGTTAATTTACCAACATTACGACCAGGAATACGTCTTTCCCGAAATGGAGCCTTTGTTCAGACCTCCACCCTGGACATTGGATCTTATCCCAGAGGCCGACCCAAAACAACGTCGACGCAGGAGAGGCAGACGGAGCGGCCTCCTGGTCAGACTTCGAAGACGTGCACACCGCCCACCGCTTCCGAGTATATTACTCGCCAATGTCCAGTCTCTAGACAACAAAGTGGACGAAATTATGGCAAGGGTTGCCTTCCAGAGAGACATCAGCGATTGTAACATTCTCTGCTTCAAGGAAACATGGCTCTCTCGGGATGTGTTGTCCGAGTCGATACAGCCACCCGGTTTCTTCATGTGTCGCGCCGACAGAAACAAACATCTCTCTGGTAAGAAGAAGGGCGGGGGTGTATGCTTCATGATTAACGACTCATGGTGTAATCACAACAACACACAGGAACTCAAGTCCTTTTGTTCACCTGACCTAGAGTTCCTTACAATCAAATGCCGACCACATTATCTCCCAAGATAATTATCTTTGATATAGTCACAGCCGTGTATACAAGGCCCTCCCCCGCCCTCCATTCGGCAAATCCGACCATGACTCCATCATCGTGTATATCCCCCCCCAGCAGATACCTCGACGGCCCTGAAAGAACTTCACTGGACTCTATGTAAACTGGAAACCATACATCCTGAGGCTGCATTTATTGTAGCTGGGGATTTTACCAAGGCTAATTTGAGAACAAGGGTACCTAAATTCTATCAGCACATTGACTGTAGCACCCGCATGGGCAATACACTGGATCAATGCTACTCTAACTTCCGCTATGCATACAAGGCCCTCCCCCGCCCTCCATTCGGCAAATCCGACCATGACTCCATCTTGCTCCTACCATCCTATAGGCAAAAACTTAAACAGGATGTAGCCGTGACTAGAACCATTCAACGCTGGTCTGACCAATCGGAATCTATGCTTCAAGATTGTTTTGATCACGTGGACTGGGAAATGTTCCGGGAAGCCTCAGAAAATAACATTGATTTATACGCTGACTCAGTGAGTGACTTTATAAGGAAGTGCATTGGAGATGTTGTATCCACTGTGACTATTAAATCCTACCCCAACCCGAAACCGTGGATAGACGGCGGCATTCGTGCAAAACTGAAAGCCCAAACCACCGCATTCAAGATGCGGGAAAGATGTCGGGAATATAAACAGTATAGTTATTCCCTATGCAAGGCAATCAAACAAGCGAAATGTTAGTATGGGGACAAAGTGGAGTCGCAATTCAACGGCTCAGACACAGGCAATTATAGACTACAAAAGGAAAACCAGCCACGTCATGGACACCGACGACAGGCTTCCAGCCAAACTAAACACCTTCTTTGCCCGCTTTGAGGAGATTACGGTGTCACTGACGCGGCCCACTACCAAGGACTGCGGCCCCCCCTCTCCTTCTCCGTGGCCGATGTGAGTAAGACATTTAAACGTGTTAACCCTCGCAAGGCAGCTGGCCCAGACGGCATCCCTAGCCGCGTCCTCAGTATATTTGCACATTGGGTCAATACAGCTGCATCAGACAACATCCATTCACACCAGCACTGTTATTTAACCCTTTCTCCTATGCTGAGTCTCCTCCAACACATCAATCGCTCCCTATCCCAGTCTGCTGTCCCCACATGCTTCAAGATGGCCACCATTGTTCCTGTACCAAGGAAGTCAAAGATAACTGAACTAAATGACTCCACGCAGCACTCACTTCTGTCATCATGAAGTGCTTTGAGAGACTAGTCAAGGATCATATCACCTCCACCTTACATGTCACCCTAGACCCACTTCAGTTTGCATACCGCCCCAACAGGCCAAATAGTTCAATCTTGGTTTCATCAGACCAGAGAATCTTGTTTCTCATGGTCTGAGAGTCCTTTAGGTGCCTTTTGTCAAAACTCCAAGCGGACTGTCATGTGCCTTTTCCTGAGTGGCTTCTGTCTGGCCATTACCATAAAGGCCTGATTGGTCGAGTGCTGCAGAGGTGATTGTCTTTCTGGAAGGTTCTCCCATCTTGTCAGAGTGACCATCGGGTTCTTGGTCACCTTCCTGACCAAGGCCCTTCTCCCCCGATCGCTCAGTTCGGCCGGGTGGCCAGCTCTAGGAAGAGTCTTTGTGGTTCCAAACTTCTTACATTTAAGAATGATGGAGGCCATTGTGTTCAATGCTGCAGAATTTTTGGGGGTTCACTTCCCCCCTCGACACAATCCTGTCTCAGAGCTCTACAGACAATTCCTTCGATCTCATAGCTTGGTTTTTGCTCTGACATGCACTGTCAACTGTGGGACCTTATATAAATAGGTGTGTATCTTTCCAAATCATGTCCAATCAATTGAATTTACCACAGGTGGACTCCAATCAAGTTGTAGAAACATCTCAAGGATGATCAATGGAAACAGGATGCACCTGAGCTCAATTTCACGTCTCATAGCAAAGGGTCTGAATACTTATGTAAATAAGGTATTATTATTATTTTTATTTTTTTAGCAAACATTTCTAAAAACCTGTTTTCACTTCGTCAATATGGGGTTTTGTGTGTAGATTGATGAGGAAAAAATATAATTTAATCAATTTTGGAATAAAGCCGTAATGTAACAAAATGCAGGAAAAGTCAAGGGTTCTGAATACTTTCCGAATGCACTGTAGGACAGACACTTCAGAACAAACTTCCTTTAGGTTATTTGATGGACTACCTGTTATTCAATGTGTTTCTATTGGCTAATAGCAGTAAGGACTATCTGTTATTCAATGTGTTTCTATTGGCTAATAGCAGTAAGGACTATCTGTTTATGTACTTGACTCTGGTTCTACTACTACTACTGTTACTACTACTGCTACTACTACTACTACTACTACCACTACATTACTACTACCACTACTACTACTACTACACTAATGATACTACTACTACTGCTACCACTACTGCTACTACTGCTACTGTTACTACTACTACTAATATTGTTACTGCTACTGCTACTGTTACTACTACTGTTACTACTACTACTACTATTTGTTACTGCTACTACTACTGTACTGCTCCTGCTGCTGCTGGTACTACTACTACTACTACTACTACTACTACTACTGGTGCTACTGTTGCTACTACTACTACTACTGCTACTACTACTACTGCTACTACTATTACTATTACTACTGCTATTACTACTGCTACTACTACTACTAC
>NW_019944248.1:21374-26737 GCF_002910315.2 Salvelinus sp. IW2-2015 | reverse complement strand
GTATCAATGTTTTTCTATTGGCTAATAAGCAGTAAGGACTATCTTTATTCAATGTGTTTCTATTTGGCTAATAGCAGATAAGGACTACCTGTTATTCAATGTGTTTCTATTGGCTAATAGCAGTAAGGACTACTGTTATTCAATGTGTTTCTATTGGCTAATAGCAGTAAGGACTATCTGTATTCAATGTGTTTCTATTGGCTAATAGCAGTAAGGGACTATCTGTTTTCCATGTGTTTCTATTGGCTAATAGCAGTAAGGACTCTGTTGTTCATGTGTTTCTATTGGCTAATAGCAGTAAGGACTATCTGTGTTCATGTGTTTTATTGGCTAATAGCAGTAAGACTATCTGTTATTCAATGTGTTTCTATTGGCTAATAGCATAAGGACTATCTGTTTGTTCCATGTGTTTCTATTGGCTAATAGCAGTAAGACTATGCTGTTTTCATGTGTTTCTATTGGCTAATGCAGTAAGGACTATCTGTGTTCATGTGTTTCTATTGGCTAATAGCAGTAAGGACTATCTGGTTATGCAATGTGTTTCTATTGGCTAATAGCAGTAAGGATATCTGTTGTTCATGTGTTTTCTATTGGCTGCAATAGCAGTAAGGACTATCTGTTATTCAATGTGTTTCTATTGGCTAATAGCAGTAAGGACTATCTGTGTTCTCATGTGTTTCTATTGGCTAATAGCAGTAAGGACTTCTGTTATTCAATTGTTTTCTATTGGCTAATAGCAGTAAGGACTATCTGTTTTCAATGTGTTTCTATTGGCTAATAGCAGTAAGGATTATCTGTTATTCAATGTGTTTCTATTGGCTAATAGCAGTAAGGATATCTGTATTCAATGTGTTTGCTATTGGCTAATAGCAGTAAGGATTATCTGTTATTCAATGTGTTTCTATTGGCAATAGCAGGTAAGGCTATCTGTTATTCAATGTGTTTCTATTGGCTAATAGCAGTAAGGACTATCTGTTATTCAATGGTTTCTATGGCTAATAGCAGTAAGGACGTCTGTTATTCAATGTGTTCTATTGGCTAATAGCAGTAAGGACTATCTGTTTTCAATGTGTTTCTATTGGCTAATAGCAGTAAGGACTATCTGTTATTCAATGTGTTTCATTGGCTAATAGCAGTAAGGACTATCTGTATTCAATGTGTTTCTATTGGCTAATAGCAGTAAGGACTATCTGTTATTCAATGTGTTTCTATTGGCTAATAGCAGTAAGGACTATCTGTTATTCAATGTGTTTCTATTGGCTAATAGCAGTAAGGACTTCTGTTATTCAATGTGTTTCTTTGGCTAATAGCATAAGGACTATCTGTTATTCCAAGTTGTTTCTATTGGCTAATAGCAGTAAGGACTATCTGTTATTCAATGTGTTTCTATTGGCTAATAGCAGTAAAGGACTATCTGTTATTCAATGTGTTTCTTATGGCTAATAGCAGTAAGGACTACTGTGTATTCAATGTGTTTCTATGGCTAATAGCAGTAAGGACTATCTGTTATCATGTGTTTCTATTGGCTAATAGCAGTAAGGACTATCTGTTATTCAATGTGTTTCTATTGGCTAATAGCAGCAGTAAGGACTACTGTTATTCAATGTGTTTCTATTGGCTAATAGCAAGAAGGACTATCTGTTATTCAATGTGTTTTCTATTGGCTAATAGCAGTAAGGACTATCTGTTATTCAATGTGTTTCTATTGGCTAATAGCAGTAAGGACTATCTGTTTTCAATGTGTTCTATTGGCTAATAGCAGTAAGGACTATTGTTATTCAATTGTTTTCTATTGCTAATAGCAGTAAGGACTATCTGTTATTCAATGTGTTTCTATTGGCTAATAGCAGTAAGGACTACTGTTATTCAATGTGTTTCTATTGGCTAAATAGCAGTAAGGACTATCTGTTATTCAATGTGTTTCTATTGGCTAATAGCAGTAAGGACTATCTGTTTTCCATGTGTTTCTATTGGCTAAAGCAGTAAGGACTATCTGTTATTCAATGTGTTTCTATTGGCTAATAGCAGTAAGGACTATCGTTATTCAATGTGTTTCTATTGGCTAATAGCAGTAAGGATTATCTTTATTCAATGTGTTTCTATTGGCTAATAGCAGATAAGGACTATCTGTTATTCAATGTGTTTCTATTGGCTTAATAGCAGTAAGACTATCTGTTATTCCATGTGTTTCTATTGCTAATAGCAGTAAGGACTATCTGTTATTCAATGTGTTTCTATTGGCTAATAGCAGTAAGGACTTATGTTATTCAATGTGGTTTCTATTGCTAATAGCAGTAAGGACTACTGTTATTCAATGTGTTTCTCATTGCTAATAGCAGTAAGGACTATCTGTTATTCAATGTGTTTCTATTGGCTAATAGCCAGTAAGGACTATCTGTTATTCAATGTGTTTCTATTGGCTAATAGCAGTAAGGACTACTGTTATTCAATGTGTTTCTATTTGCTAATAGCAGTAAGGACTATCTGTTATTCAATGTGTTTACTTTGGCTAATAGCAGTAAGGACTATCTGTTATTCAATGTGTTCTATTGGCTAAATAGCAGTAAGGACTATCTGTTATTCAATGTGTTTTATTGGCTAATAGCAGTAAGGACTATCTGTTATTCAATGTGTTTCTATTGGCTAATAGCAGTAAGGACTATCTGTTTTCAATGTGTTTCTATTGGCTAATAGCAGTAAGGACTATCCTGTTATTCAATGTGTTTCTATTGGCTAATAGCAGTAAGACTATTGTTATTCAATGTGTTTCTATTGGCTAATAGCAGTAAGGACTACTGTTATTCAATGTGTTTCTATTGGCTAATAGCAGTAAGGACTATCTGTTATTCAATGTGTTTCTATTGGCTAATAGCAGTAAGGACTATCTGTTATTCAATGTGTTTCTATTGGCTAAAGCAGTAAGGACTATCTGTTATTCAATGTGTTTCTATTGGCTAATAGCAGTAAGGACTATCTGTTATTCAATGTGTTTCTATTGGCTAATAGCAGTAAGGACTACCTGTTATTCAATGTGTTCTATTGCTAATAGCAGTAAGGACTATCTGTTATTCAATGGTTTCTATTGGCTAATAAGCAGTAAGGACTATCTGTTATTCCAAGGTGTTTCTATTGGCTAATAGCAGTAAGGACTATTCTGTTATTCAATGTGTTTCTATTGGCTAATAGCAGTAAGGACTATCTGTTATTCAATGTGTTCTATGCTAAGAGCAGTAAACGGACTTATCTGTCTATTCGAATGTGTTTCTATTGGCTAATGAGGCAAGTAAGGCCAAATGTTTTTTTTCATTAAAATATATATATTTGTTTTGATACTCAAGGCGGTTCTTAAAAATTCTAAATCAAACATCAAAATGATCCCTGGTTTGACGCTTCTTAAAAACAATTCCATATAGCTGGTAGAACCCCCCCCCCCCCCGTTTTAGACAGAGCTTATACGTGTAATAGGTTAATGCTTCTATTTTGTAAAACTGCTGAAATAAGCTCATGAAGCATTTCCAAATTATATTCTTCAAGAATTATGGCTTATATATATTCACTTCATTTATAATCTCGGCTGCTGCTGGTACTACTACTACTACTACTGTTGCTACTACTACTACTACTACTACTACTACTACTACTACTGTTACTACTACTGCTATTGTTACTACTGCTATTGTTACTGCTACTATTGTTACTGCTACTACTACTACTACTACTACTGCTACTGTTACTACTACTGCTACTGTTAATACTACTGCTATTGTTACTGCTATTGTTACTACTGCTACTATTGTTACTACTACTACTACTGCTACTGTTACTACTACTGCTATTGTTACTGCTACTATTACTACTACTGCTATTGTTACTGCTGCTTTTGCTACTATTGCTGCTACTACTATTGTTACTGCTACTACTACTACTATTGCTGCTGCTACTATTGTTATTGCTACTACTACTGTTACTACTACTATTGTTATTGCTAGATGCTTTTACCCATTCACACATCTAGCCAACAACTGATCATGCAATTTTTATTTTATTTTGTTTAACCGTTATTTAACTAGGCGACTCAGTTAGGAACAAATTCTTATTTACAAAGACAACCTAACCTACCAAAAGACAAAATGGCCTCCTGCGGGGACAGGGGGAAAAAAAAAAAAATAAATAGGACAAAACACACATCACAACAAGAGACAACACAGCACTCCTTAAAGAGAGACCTAAGACAACAACGCAGCATGGCAGAAACACATATGACAACACAGCATGGTAGCAACACAACATGACAACAACATAGTAGCAACACAACATGGTAGCAGCACACAACATGGTACAAACATAATTGGGCACAGACAACAGAACAAAGAGCAAGAAGATAGAGACAACAATACATCCAAATCACATGGTGTCTGCGCTTTGAATTCTTTCAGTAGTATATCAATTTATTTTTTTTATTTTTATTTTTAACCTTTATTAAGTCAGTTAAGAACAAATTCTTATTTACAATGACGGCCTGGGAACGGTGGGTTAACTGTCTTGTTCAGGGGCAGATCAACATATATTTTTTTCTAGCAACCTTTCGGTTACTGGGCCAGCGCTCTAACCACTAGGCTACCTGCCGCCCCATTCAATACATATCCTTGGTTATTCACCATAGTGAGCATGATTCTGACTTTGGTTTAATGTTGCCTCATTTCCCCCCCAGACCAAAGGGCTCAGTTGCTTTTAGTGTTTAGAGGTGGGGTTGGAGGATGTGTTGGGAGCTAGGCGTTAGTAGGGTAGTGGGCGGGCAGTGTACCTCTCCCAACTGGATCAAGCTAATGAGGGTGCATCCTAAATTGCACCCTAAGTAAAGCTAAGTGAGTGAAGGGCCTGTAGGGGAACATACAGGCAGCAGGTACTTGGGTTAACATGGCTATGTGATGATGTTAGACTGAGTTAACATGGCTGTATAATGACGTTAGACTGAGTTAACATGGCTGTATAATGACGTTAGACTGAGTTAACATGGCTGTGTAATGATGTTAGACTGAGTTAACATGGCTGTGTAATGATAGTGAGTCAGCTTGATGGACCGGACACCCCACTGGCATCAGGACACTTTTCCACTGTTTCTGTAGTGGAAGGCCAGCTTGGATGGATGGGACACCCTGACAAGGAACACTCATTCCTGTTTTGCCTGTGAAGTGAGGCAGCTTGCGATGGATGGGACACCTCCTGGACAGGACACTAATATCTCCTGTTACTTGTAGTGAGTGCAGCTTGGATGGAACAGGAAGGCCTGCCTGGATCATTCAGGCCACTTTCTCGGTCCCTGGTTGCTGTTAGGCACGCTTGATGGGCATACCGGGACAAAC
>NW_019944248.1:10961-20668 GCF_002910315.2 Salvelinus sp. IW2-2015 | reverse complement strand
TGTCATGACGTCAGACCTGAGTTAACATGGCTGTGTAATGACGTCAGACTGAGTTAACATGGCTGTGTAATGACTGTTAGCCTGAGTTAAACATGGCTGTATAATGACGTAGACTGAGTTAAGATGGCTGTGTAATGACGTAGACTGAGTTTAACATGGCTTTATAATGATGTTAGAACTGAGTTAACATGGCTGTGAATGATAGACTGAGTTAACATGGTTGTGTAATGATAGACTGAGTTAACATGGCTGTGTAATGATGTTAGACTGAGTTAACATGGCTGTGTAATGACGTTAGACTGAGTTAACATGGCTGTGTAATGATGTAGACTGAGTTAACATGGCTGTGTAATGACGTCAGACTGAGTTAACATGGCTGTGTAATGACGTCAGACTGAGTTAACATGGCTGTGTAATGACGTCAGACTGAGTTAACATGGCTGTGTAATGATGTTAGACTGAGTTAACATGCCTTGTTAATGACGTTAGACTGAGTTAACATGGCTGTGGTAATGTGTTAGACTGAGTTAACATGGCTGTGTAATGATGTCAGACTGAGTTAACATGGCTGTGTAATGATGTTAGACTGAGTTACATGGCTGTGTAATGATGTCAGACCTGAGTTAACATGGCTGTGTAATGACGTTAGACTGAGTTAACATGGCTGTGTAATGACGTTAGACTGAGTTAACATGGCTGTGTGATGTCAGACTGAGTTAACATGGCTGTGTAATGATGTCAGACTGAGTTAACATGGCTGTGTAATGATGTTAGACTGAGTTAACATGGCTGTGTAATGATGTTAGACTGAGTTAAACATGGCTGTGTAATGATGTTAGACTGAGTTAACATGGCTGTGTAATGATGTCAGACTGAGTTAACATGGCTGTGTAATGATGTCAGACTGAGTTAACATGGCTGTGTAATGCTGTTAGACTGAGTTAACATGGCTTATAATGACGTTAGACTGAGTTAACATGGCTGTGTAATGATGTTAGACTGAGTTAACATGGCTGTGTAATGATGTTAAACTGAGTTAACATGGCTGTGTGATGTCAGACTGAGTTAACATGGCTGTGTAATGATGTCAGACTGAGTTAAACATGGCTGTGTGTGTTAGACTGAGTTAACATGGCTGTATAATGACGTTAGACTGAGTTAACATGGCTGTGTAATGACGTTAGACTGAGTTAAACATGGCTGTGTAATGATGTTAGACTGAGTTAACATGGCTGTGTAATGACGTCAGACTGAGTTACATGGCTGTGTGATGACGTTAGACTGAGTTAACATGGCTGTGTAATGACGTTAGACTGAGTTAACATGGCTGTGTAATGAGTTAGACTGAGTTAACATGGCTGTGTAATGACGTTTAGACTGAGTTTAACATGGCTGTGTAATGACGTTAGAACTGAGTTAACATGGCTGTGTAATGAGTTAGACTGAGTTAACATGGCTGTGTAATGATGTTAGACTGAGTTAACATGGCTGTGTAATGATGTCAGACTGAGTTAACATGGCTGTGTAATGATGTTAGACTGAGTTAACATGGTTGTAATGACGTTAGACTGAGTTAACATGGCTGTTAATGATGTTAGACTGAGTTAACATGGCTGTGTTAATGACGTCAGACTGAGTTAACATGCCTGGTAATGATGTTAGACTGAGGTAACATGGCTGTGTAATGACGTCAGAACTGAGTTAACATGCCTGTGTAATGATGTTAGACTGAGGTAACATGGCTGTATAATGACGTCAGACTGAGTTAACATGGCTGTGTAATGACGTCAGAGACTTGAGTTAACATGGCTGTGTAATGACGTCAGACTGAGTTAACATGGCTGTGTAATGACGTTAGACTGAGTTAACATGGTTGTGTAAATGTGTTAGACTGAGTTAACATGGCTGTGTAATGATGTCAGACTGAGTTAACATGGCTGTGTAATGATGTTAGACTGAGTTAACATGGTGTGTAATGATGTCAGACTGAGTTAACATGGCTGTGTAAATGACCGTTCAGACTGAGTTAACATGCTGTGTGATGTTAGACTGAGTTAACATGGCTGTATAATGACGTTAGACTGAGTTAACATGGCTGTGTGATGATGTTAGACTGAGTTAACATGGCTGTATAATGACGTTAGACTGAGTTTAACATGGCTGTGTAATGATGTTAGACTGAGTTAACATGGCTGTATAATGACGTCAGACTGAGTTAACATGGCTGTGTAATGACGTTAGACTGAGTTAACATGGCTGTGTAATGACGTTAGACTGAGTTACATGGCTGTGTAATGACGTTAGACGAGTTAACATGGCTGTGTAATGACGTTAGACTGAGTTAACATGGCTGTGTAATGACGTCAGACTGAGTTAACATGGCTGTGTAATGACGTTGGACTGAGTTAACATGGCTGTGTAATGACGTTAGACTGAGTTAACATGGCTGTGTAATGGTTAGACTGAGTTGAACATGGCTGTGTAATGATGTTAGACTGAGTTAACATGGTGTGTAATGATAGACTGAGTTAACAGGCTGTGTAATGATGTTAGACTGAGTTAACATGGCTGTGTAATGATGTAGACTGAGTTAACATGGCTGTGTAATGATGTTAGATGAGTTAACACGGCTGTGTAATGATGTTAGACTGATTAAAATGGCTGTGTAATGATAGACTGAGTTAACATGGCTGTGTAATGACGTTAGACTGAGTTAACATGGCTGTGTAATGACGTCGAACTGGAGTTAACATGGCTGTGTAATGACGTTAGACTGAGTTAACATGGCTGTGTAATGAGTTAGACTGAGTTAACATGGCTGTGTAATGACGTTAGACTGAGTTAACATGGCTGTGTAATGACGTTAGACTGAGTTAACATGGCTGTGTAATGACGTCAGACTGGAGTAACATGGCTGTGTAATGACGTTAGACTGAGTTAACATGGCTGTGTAATGACGTTTAGACTGAGTTAACATGGCTGTGTAATGATGTTAGACTGAGTTAACATGGCTGTGTAATGATGTTAGACTGAGTTAACATGGCTGTGTAATGATAGACTGAGTTAACATGGCTGTGTATGATGTTAGACTGAGTTAACATGGCTGTGTAATGATGTTAGACTGAGTTAACATGGCTGTGTAATGATGTTAGACTGAGTTAACACGGCTGTGTAATGATGTTAGACTGAGTTAACATGGCTGTGTAATGATAGACTGAGTTAACATGGCTGTGTAATGACGTTAGACTGAGTTAACATGGCTGTGTAATGATGTCAGACTGAGTTAACATGGCTGTGTAATGATAGACTGAGTTAACATGGCTGTGTAATGACGTTAGACCTGAGTTAACATGGCTGTGTAATGACGTCAGACTGAGTTAACATGGCTGTGTAATGACTCAGACTGAGTTAACATGGCTGTGTAATGACGTCAGACTGAGTTAACATGGCTGTGTAATGACGTCAGACTGAGTTAACATGGCTGTGTAATGATGTTAGACAGTGTTTGTTGACCCAGGTGTATTTGCTGTCCTGGCTGTCTCCAGGTGCTCTGAGAGTTCTGATGGCAAGCAGCACCCTGCCAGACTTCTCCAACCCTGACTGCACTTCACCATGCCACGATAACTCTGCCAAGCAGTCAGCCATGCGTCCCAAAGGCACCCTATTCCCTATATAGTGCACTACTTTTGACCAGGGCCCATAAGTAATAGGGTGCCCGTTTTAGGACGTATCCAGCTACTGTTAACGTGTTATTAGGGGAGATTAACAATGTCACCCGGACAACTATTTATAGCTCAGTCCGGTTTCCCACGATGCTTACTCCCCCCCCCCCCCCCCCCCAGCCATTTACATAGCTAGAATATTCACTGTTGAGCGAGAGATAAGCCTTTCGTGATTGGACAGACAGGCAGAGGGATAGAGGGAGGATTGGATGGGAGGTTAGGGAATAAACTGCCAATCACTCTCCACATATGTCTATTTCAACATGCGACTTCCATCATTTTTAAACTGCAGGGGAAGATTTATCTCAGGGGTTTTTGACATGTATTTTGGGGACAGAAGTATAACTAGTCCACAGTGTTACTATGAAATGCACTTCTGTTGGATGGATAAGGTTGTAACAAAAACGGACATCGTTGAGTATCGATGACGTTAATTAATGGCTGAAAGGGTTCTCCTGTGACTGTATTCCTTCTATTGATGAGGTGATGTGGTACGTTACTGACAGGTTTGTGTCTTCCTTGCAGGCGTTTGTGAGTGCCAAGCACGAGGGAGACAAGGTGATAGTGTTCGAGAGGCAACGTGCTGTTTCTTTTCAACTTCCACCCAACCAGGAGCCAGACCAACTACAGAGTGGCTGTGGCCTCGCCTGGGAGTATCCTTATGGCTATGTACATGTGTCCTGTGTGTGTGGGGGGGTGTGTGTGTGTGTGTGGGGGGGGGCTGGGCGGGAATAAATGCACAAAACATCCTAGGTACCTGGGTTCACACCCACACACAACACACCCATACACACACACACCCGACACATTTACCACACACACACCCGACACATTTACCGCACAAGACACACACCCGAGACATTTACCACACACACACACCCGACACATTTACCACACACACACACACCCACCCAACACATTTACCACACACACACACACACACACACACACAACCCGACACATTTACCGCACAGACACACACCGGACACATTTACCACACACACACACACACACACACACACAACACACACCGTACGTCGGAGCACGCACACACACACCCGAAACATTTACCGCACAGACACACACGCGGCACACATTTACCACACACACACACACACACAACACACACACACACACACACACACACACACACACACACACACACACACACACACACACACACACACACACCCACAGAGTTGTGTTTCCAGTGCCATTTTGGACTGTTTATTTCCATGTGGCACCTCGTCTCCTGGTGCTCTGATGTGAGAGGAGATGCTCTCTGAAGTCGGGGAACACTATGCATGCGCTGTCATTATAAAGCACCACCGTAAACATTGTACAGTCGTGTTGTGTGTGTGTGTGTGTGTGTGTGTGTGTGTGTGGTGGTGTGTGTGTGTGTGTGTGGTGTGTTGTGTGTGTGTGTGTGTGTGTGTGTGTGTGTGTGTGTGGTGTGTGTGTGTGTGTGTCTGTGTGTGTGGTAATGTGTCCGGTGTGTGTCTGTGCGGTAAATGTTTCGGGTGTGTGTGTGCGTGCTCCGACGCTACGGTGTGTGCTTGTAAGTGTGTGTGTGTGGAGGAACCAATTAGAGCAGAAGACAGATGAACGCGCCACTCAGAGGAAGAAGAGGTAACAAACAGATCCAACCAGTCAGAGTGCTTTTCCATTACATTCTGTATGCTGTTTCACACACAACATCCTGAAAGGACATTAGCTCTACGGCTCCACACCTGGACTGGGAGTTACATGATGTTATAGTGTAGTTGTCCCGCTCCCTCCATCATGGTCACCTGAGGCTTTTCACTCTCTTACGCTCTCGATACTGTTTTCAACTGGTTTATCTTCAGCTGTCCACCCAAGCTGCTCTGAGCTCAGTTCTGTCTCTAGCTCTGTTCTGCCTGTCTGTCTGTCTGTCTGTCTGTCTGTCTGTCTACTCTAGCTCTGTTCTGTTTGTCTGTCTGTCTGTCTCTACTTAGCTTGTTCTGTCTGTCTGTCTGTCTCTACTCTAGCTCTGTTCTGTCTGTCTGTCTGCCTGTCTGTCTGTCTGTCTGTCTGTCTGTCTGTCTGTACTCTAGCTCTGTTCTTGTCTGTCTCTACTCTAGCTCTGTCACACCCCCTGGACAGGACACTTTCTCCTGTTTCTGTAGTGAGACAGCTTGATGGATGGGACACCCCCTGGACAGGACACTTTCTCCTGTTTCTGTAGTGAGACAGCTTGATGGATGGGACACCCCCTGGACAGGACACTAATATCTCCTGTTTCTGTAGTGAGACAGCTTGATGGATGGGACACCCCCTGGACAGGACACCAGTCTATTGCAGGGTCTAGTCAGATATTCTGCACTGAGTCTTAGGCCTTGAGTGTCCAGGACAACATCCATGTTTAATCCTTCCCAGGCCACAAACAAAACAAACAGAGAAGAGAAGACGTAACAAAGTCTTGTGGTATTAATGGCCCCAGCATGTACGTCCCTGGTCGTCCCTGGATAGAAGAAGTGAGTCAGAGAGTAACCTCGGGTTCCTCTCCTTTTGGTTAAGGAACTGTTTTCTCACTCCTCTTCTGTCTTGGCTTCTGAGACTTGTATTTTCTTTTCAACACGGGAGGATCAAGGAGGAAAGGAAAGGAAAGTTTCCTCCAAAGTCAAAGCAGCAAACCACCATAAGAAGAGGGTGAAAAAAACACTGCCTATTAAAATTCAGTCTACATCAGCTTTTCCACAGGCACTCCAACCATCACTGTTTTTCTTTTCTCTTGCTCTCTCTTTATCTCTCTATCTACCCCCCTCTCTCTCTCTCTCTCTCTCTCTATCTCTCTCTCTACCCCTCTCTCTCTCTCTCTCTCTTTATCTCTCTCTCGCTCTTTCTCTCTTTCTTTATCGCTGTCTCTCTCTCGCTCTCTCTCTCTCTCTCTTTATCTCTCTCTCTCTTTCTCTCTTTCTTTATCTCTGTCTCTCTCTCGCTCTCTCTCTCGCTCTCGCTCTCGCTCTCTCTCGCTCTCTCTCTCTCTCTCTCTTCTCTCCCTCTCTCTCTCTCTCTGCTGTGTCTGGTGGGTTCTCTAGGCGCTTTGTTTTATCCAGCAGGTTTCTGAAACCCTAGTGGGGTCCCGTAGTGGGAGAAGAGCTCTACCTATCAGAGTAGATATGTCTTTGATATGGGTGTACGTCCCAAATGAAATCCTATTCTCTATAAATGGAACACTATTCCCTATAAATGGAACCCTATTCCCTATTAAATGGCACCCTATTCCCTATTAAATGGCACCCTATTCCCTATAAATGGCACCCTATTCCCTATATAGGGCACTTTTTGTTATCAGTGACCTATTTGTCCCGGTCAAAAGTAGTGCACTATATAGATAATAGGGTGCCATTTATAGGGAATAGGGTGCCATTTAATAGGGAATAGGGTGCCATTTATAGGGAATAGGGTGGCATTTGGGACACAACCCTCTTTCCCAACATACAGACAGCTCCTCTCGATATGTCAGATCGTCATTCTATCGGCTCAGTCAGAACTAAGCATTACTTGAATGGGGATTCTGAATAATGCAGCTATATCACCAAATCTCCTCTGAAAATTGATATTTCCTTCCCTTTGTGGGAACCGTAGTTTTAGTACGTACACTGCGTATAATCTCTATTATTCTCCTTTACCCTGCACACACAGAGAGAGAGAGAGAGAGAAATGCAGTCTTGCAGAAAGCACTTACAGGTGTAAATGAATGTGATCTCTTATCTGTTCGGATTTAAAGGTTTCTGTTCATGTGTGTTCCTTATTGGTCGAGAGCAACTGCTATTCTATACTGGTGCTCCATAGCTAATATATATTTAAGCAACAAGGCCCGAGGCGGTGTGGTATATGGCCGATATACCACGGCTAAGGGCTGTTCTTATGCACGGCTCAACCTTAGCCGTGGTATATCGGCCATATATCACAAACCCCCCCGAGGTGCCTTATTGCTGTTATAAACTGGTTCACCAACCTAATTAGAGCAGTAAAAAATAAATATTTTGTCATACCCGTGGTATACGGTCTGATATTCCACGGCTGTCAGCCAATCAGCTTTCAGGGTTCGAAACCACCCAGTTTATAATACAGTATAACAAAGAAATCACTTCACAAAGGATTCTCATTTGTTGGACCCTGGGACTTGATTACTGAGATGTGAACATATTTATCTAAGGGCCTATTAGTCCACTCTCAGTGGGCTGCTATAACACTCCTTGTCCCAAATAGCCTACACTGTCTGGGCCCTGGTCAATAGTAGTACACTATAAAGGGAATAGGCTGCAATTTGGAAGGCATACCAATTGCAATCATGCTCATGGACAGATTGTTTTCAGGTCATCAATGGGCCTAATTACTGAGCTTTTCCCTGGACTGACTGGCACTGCTCTGGCCCTCTACAGATTTACACTGATTCAGACAGTCCCTAATCACCCCCTCCCCCTTGGCCGAAACCTGGCCATGTTTGCAGTTCTGATAAGGAGCGTTGGGGGTGGGTAGGTAGGGGTAAGGAGCGATGGGGGTGGGTAGGGAGCGCTGGGCGAGGTGTGTAGGTGCCACCAGTTGCGCTGGGGGGTGTGTAGGTGTGCGATGGGGTGTGGTAGGGAGCGAGGCGGAGGAGTGTAAGGGAGCGATGGGGGTGTGTAGGGAGCGATGGGGGTGTGTAGGGACAGCGAGGGGAAAGATGTGTAGGGAGCGTCGAGGTGGGGTGTAGGGGCAGAGGGGGTGTGTTAGTGGAGCGATGGGGTGTGTAGGGAGCGATGGGGTGGGTCAGGTAGGGGTAAGGAGCGATGGGGTGGTAGGTAGGGAAGGAGCGATGGGGGTGGGTAGGTAGGGGTAGGAGCGATGGCGGGGTAGGTAGGGGTAAGGAGCGATGGGGGTGGGTAGGTAGGGGTAAGGAAGTGATGGGCGGGTGGGTAGGTAGGGGTAAGGAGTGATGGGGGGGGTAGGTAGGGGTAAGAGGAGTGATGGGGGTGGTAGGTAGGGGTAAGGAGCGATGGGGGTGGGTAGGTAGGGTAAGGAGCGATGGGGGTGGGTAGGTAGGGGTAATGGAGTGGTGTGGGTAGGGTAGGGGTAAGGAAAGATGGGGGTGGTAGGTAGCGGGTAGAGGAGCGATGGGGGTGGGTAGGGTAGATGGGTAAGGAGAGCTGGGGGGTGGGTAGGTAGGGGTAAGGAGCGATGGGGTGGTAGGAGGGGTAGGGAGCGATGGGGGTGGGTAGGTAGGGGGTAAGGTAGGCGATGGGGGTAGGTGAGGAGGTAGGGGTAAGGAGCGATGGGGTGGGTAGGTAAGGGGTAAGGAGTGTGTGGGTAGGTAGGGGTAAGGAGTGATGGGGGTGGGTGGTAGGGTTAAGGAGCGATGGGGGTGGGTAGGTAAGGGGTAAGGAGCGAGGGGGTGGTGTACGGTAGGGGTAAGGAAGGCGATGGGGGTTGGGTAGGGTAAGGGGTAAGCGAGCGATGGGGTGGGTAGTTAGGGGTAAGGAGCGATGGGGGTGGTGTAGCCGCTAGCGCGAACATAGGCAGCGATGGGGGTGGTAGGTCAGGGGTTAAGGAGCGATGGGGTGGGTAGGTACGGGGTCAAGCCGAGGGGTCATAGCGGCGCGTACGGAGTCGAGCTGCGGGTAGGTAGGTAGACGGGGTAGTAGGGTAAGGGCGATGCGGGTGGGTAGGATAGGGGTAGGAGGCGATGGGGGTGGGGGCGTAGGGGTAAGGAGTGATGGGGGTCGTAGGTGGGGTAAAGGAGTGATGGGGGGTGGGTAGGGTAGGGGATCACGGGAGTGATTGGGGTGGGTAGGTAGGGATAGGGAGGCGATGGGGGTGGGTAGTAGGGGTAGGCCCAGCGCGACTGGGGGTGGGTAAGGTAGGGGTAAGGAGCGATGGGGTGGGTAGGTAGGGGTAAGGAGTGATGGGGGGGTGAGTGTAGGGGTAAGGAGTGATGGGGGGTGTAAGGTAGGGTAAGGAGCGCAGGGGGGGGGTGGGTAT
>NW_019944248.1:0-3289 GCF_002910315.2 Salvelinus sp. IW2-2015 | reverse complement strand
GGAGGAGAGAGGGAGAAGGAGAGAGGGAGAGGGGGGAGGAGAGAGGGAGCAAGGGAGGAGAGAGGGAGAAGATAGGGAGCGGGGGAGGAGAGAGGAAGATAGGGAAAAGAGAGGGGAGGAGGAGTGTGTATGTCTTTCTCAGTAGAAATAATGCACACTCCTGAGCAGAGCTTCTTTCTTTGTAATCATGGCTATCAAAGCAGACAAGTAGAATGTTTCCCGGCCCTGGGGCAGAACCAGGAAGTGTTTGAGGATCTGACTCCAACTGACTCCTTCCTCAGACTGGCCTATGGGGAGATGAGGTGATTTTCACCTAGCCAATTAGGTTCCAGTTTGCATGTGTGTTCCTTCCCGCCTAGCTCCTGGTTGTTTGTTACCTAGGAATGCGTCACAAATGGCACTCTATTCCCAGGATAGTGCACTACTTTTGACCAGAGTGGGGGGGAAGTATAAGGAATAGGGTGTTATTTTGGACTCAGATCTACTGTACTGTCTATTGAGGTGCTCAGAGAGACAAAGGTAAACAAAGCACCACAGAGAGAGAAGAGCCTCCCAGGGCCAATTCATCTATTCTCTCTCACTCTCTCTCTCTCTCTCTCCCCATTTCCTCTCCTCTCCTTCTCTCCTTGTCATGTACCACAGGGGAATATTGTTATATACCCATAGCGTATAGGTATATATTAAATATTTACATTTGACATGCATATCTAGTTATATTTGGAATATACACATGATATATTTCACTGACACCCTGTTAACTATAGTACCTTGTTGGTTGTATTGGCAGGCACAAGGCATAGAGAATTTAATGCCCAGTGGGCCAGCCATCAATCTACCCTAGATTTGTCCTGAATCAAACCCTATTCCAAGTCTTTATAGTGCACTATTTTTAACCAGGGCCCGTAGGGCTGTAGTCAAAAGGAGTGTGCACTATGTAGGGAATAGGGTTCCATTCGGGACACAGCCTTTGACTGATTACAAGTTCAGGAGAACAAGAGGGATCGTACAAATAAAGTGTAGAACCAAATCCCCCCCCCAATAGCCTGCTCACGTACTTCTCTCCTCTGGTTCTTTCCCTACACGAGTCAAAGGAAATGACTTTATTTAATATTTCATTGAGTCAGTGTAGCAAAGACACACAGATTTGTTTTGTTTGTTTGAAAGTTTTTTTTTGTTTGTTGATGAAATACATTATTTATGTAATAAATTAATCTGTTGAGGTTGCATGGTTCAGACATTTTCCTATTTGACTGTGTTAATGTGGGCCAGTGTTGTCAGTCACACAGCATAACAGGGAGGTGTGTAGGTGGAGGAAGGTTTCCCCTGTGTTCCTCCTTTCCTGTCTCTTCCTCATCACCCTTCTGATGTTCCTCCTTTCCTGTCTCTTCCTCATCACCCTTCTGATGTTCCTCCCTCTTTCTGTCTCTTCCTCATCACCTTTGATTCCTCCTTCGTGTTTCAATACTCGTGTCCTCTTTCTTCTCCTTCCTCATCACCCTTCTGATGTACCTCGTGGTTCGCCTGTCTCTTCCTCATCACCCTTCTGATGTTCTTCATCTCCATCTTTTCCGATCCGTCTCTTCTCAGTGCCCAGTGTTCCTTAACCTGTTGACCCCACCAGATACACCATCAGCTGACAGTGATGAGGCTGCAGTACGGAGGCCATGGCAGACTAGGACCAGCAACACAGAGAGTCTTTTAACTGAACCAATTCCTTCAACGAGAGAACAACTCTCTGCTGGTCGTAACACTGCTGAGAGAGTACAACTCTATGCTGGTACGTAACACCTCTGAGAGAGACAATCTCTATGCTGGTACGTAACATAATTCAGTAATATAGGGATAATACCATGTATTCAGTAATATAGCGGTATTTCAGTATTATAGGATATACATGATAAGGTATACAAGGTTATAGGGTATACAGGGTATTCTGTAATATCAGGAGTATACAGTCTATAGGGTTTATATGGTAGTTAATGCAGTATATAGGTATGCAGTAGTATAGGTATGCAGTAATAGGTCTGTTTTTCCAAGTAATAGTTAGGGTATGACAGTTATACTTAAGGTATAAACATGTTATTCAATATATAGGGTTAAATAGGTATTACATGGTATTCAGTAATTATAAGGGGTAATAATGGTATTCATAATAGGCATACAGTATATATGTATTCAGTATATAGGGTATACATGTATTTCAGTATATAGGAGTCAGATATTAGGGTATACAGTATATAGGTATTAAGGGTGTCATATAATAGGGTAATACAGTATATAGGTGTAATAATGTATACAGATTTAGGTATATCATGGTATACAGTATATAGGGTATAACATGGTATCCGTATGGTAATACATTGTATTTCAAGTAATCAGGGTATTCAGTTATATACGGGTATACAGTATTCCAGTATATAGGGATATCAGTATATAGGGTATACATAGGATTCAGTTATATGGGTATTCAGTATATAAGGTATACTTGTATTGCAAGTATAGTAAGGGTATACAATTTTATCAGTATTAGTATTCAGTATATAGGGTATATAACATGGTATTCAGTATATGGGTATTCAGTCTATAGGGTATTACATTGTGATTCCAGTAATAGGGTATTCCATATATAGGGTTCATTGTATTCAGATATAGGGTAATTCCGTATATAGGAGTATGACAGTATATAGGGTATACATGGTATTCAGTATATTTAGTGTATACAGTTATATTTGTTGTATACATTGTAATTCAGTATAATAGGGTTGATTGTATTCAGTTATATAGGTATACCAGTAATATAGGGTATACATGGTATCAGTATATAGGGTATACATGGTATTCAGTAATATAGGGTTCAGTAATATAAGGGTTTTCGGTATAACTTAGGGTAATACCAGGTTATCCAGTATATGGTTTATTTCCAGTATAGGTATATCCGTAATTAGGTAATACAGGTATGGTACAGGGTTATGTGTATGGGTATTGGGTTATACAGGTAATTTACTACGGGGTATACAGGGTATAGGGTACAGGGTATATTTATTGGGTAGTACAGTATAGGTAAACATTAAAGGGTATCAGTATATGGTGTAGGGTAATTCCTATATAGGGTAATATGGTATACAGTATATAGGGTAATTCCGGTATAATAGGGTAAACAGGGTATATGTTGTATAGGTAAAAAAAATACAAGGGTATATGGCAATACAGTATATAGGGTATTACAGTATATAGGGTATACAGGTAATAGGGTATATTCAGGGTATATGGTATAACAGTATATAGGGTT
>NW_019944247.1:68586-80493 GCF_002910315.2 Salvelinus sp. IW2-2015 | reverse complement strand
GATCTCATAATCTGTGGTTTGTCAAAGTGGGTGATCTCTAATTCTGGTGGGTTGGTAACGGTGGGTGATCTCTAATGTGTGTTGTACGTGGGTGATTCTAATCTGTTTGTCAACGTGGGTGATGCTCTAATCTGTTGTAAGTGGGTGATCTCTAATCTGGTGTTGTAAGTGGGTGATCTTAATTTGTGTTGTAACGTGGGGTGATATCCTAATCTGTGTTGTAACGTGGGTGAGTCTCTATAATCTGTTGTACGTGGGTGATTCTAGCTGTGTTGTAAGTGGGTATTCTAATCTGTGTTGGTAATGCGTGGGTGATTCTAAATCTGTGTTGTTAACGTGGGTGATCTCTATTGTGTTGTAAGCGTGGGTGATTCTCTTAATCTGGTGTTTATAACGTGGGTGGTATCTCTAATCTGGTGTTGAAATGTGGTGATCTCTAATCTGTGTTGTAATGTGGGATCTCTAATGCTGTGTTGTACGTGGGTGGATCTTAATCTGTTGTAACGTGGTGATCTTCTATCTGTGTTGTAACGTGGGTGATTCTCTATCTTGTTGTAACGTGGTGTGTATGTCTAATTGTTGTTGTACCGTGGGGGATTCTGTTTGTTGTACGTGTGTTTTTAACGTGTGTGTGTGGTGTGTGTGTGGTGTGTGTGTGTGTGTGTGTGTGTTGACCGTGTCCTTCTCTGCCAGGTAGCGCGATGGAGTACAACACATCTCAGGAGATTCCATCATGTCTCTGAGGAAACAGACTGCTAACTCCTGCACACATTCCGAAGCTTTCTGTGCTGTATCCCCATGTTTGAATCTTTGGAGGGGGGAGGGGGGGGGGGGGGGGGGGGGGGGGGGGGGGGGGGGGACGGGGGCGGGGGGGGGGGGCGGGGGGGGGGGGGGGGGGGGGGGGGCGGGGGGGGGGAGGGGGGGGGGGAGGCCGCTGGGGCAGACCGCACACGGACTGCCCTTAGGGTTTTAACACGCTACGGGGATTCTCATCTCACAGGGCAAGGTAGGGGACGTTTTAGAACAGGCATTTTGAAATAATTTTTACTATTCGAATTAGTATCATTTGATTGTTAGCTGTTATGTGGTATTAGGTCATTTAACTGGAATCGCAGTAAGCTGTATTAGGTAGTTTACTAGATCCCCAGTAGCTGTATTAGGTAGTTTTATCTAGGATCCCCAGTAGCTGTTTAGGTAGTTTTACTAGGATGCCACTAGCTGTATTTAGGTGTTTACTAGGATCCCAGTAGCTGTAATTAGTAGTTACTAGGATCCCCAGTAGCTGTTTAGGTAGTTACTGGATCAGTAGCTGTATTAGGTAGTTTACTAGGATCGCCCATTAGCTGTCTTAGGTAGTTTTACTAGGATCCCAGTAGCTGTATTAGGTAGTTTTACTCGGAGTCGCAGTAGCTGTATTGGTGTTTACTAGGTAATCACTAGCTTGTTTAGGTAGTTTTACTCGGATCCCCTAGCTGTGTTAGGTAGTTTACTAGGATCCACTAGCTGTATTAGGTAGTTTACTAGGATTCCAGTGCTGTATTAGTTAGTTTCTAGGATCCCGCAGTAGCTGTAATTAGTAGTTTAGCAGTTATCCCACTAGCTGTTTTAGGTAGTGGTATTTAGGATCCATAGCTGTATTAGCGTAGTGTACTAGGATCCCCACTAGCTGTATTAGGGTAGTTTACTAGGATCGCCAGTAGCGTGTATTAGGTAGTTTTACTAGGATCTCACTAGTTGTATTAAGGTAGTTTACTAGGATTCCCAGTAGCTGGTTGAGAATCAGCAGCAACAACTTCCAGGGGTCACATGAACACAATACTAGAACTTAGTTATAGTTCTGCATTCTGTGTTGTAAAATGCTTTTCTGCAGTACATGTTTTGAGCACAAGTTGTTGTTCTGCCCCTCAGGAGCAGCGTTCGTAAGGTAGTCCAGGACACCATGGTGAGAGAAAAAGGCAACATGGTCCTGTAGTTTGGAAATCAACAGGATTACAGGTAGGAATCGGTACTGTTTGGAAAACCTACTGAGATGCAGCACTAGAAAAACAGCGGCTTTCAGATTCTCTTAGTTCATATGTCCAGTCAGCTAGAGATTTCTTCCTACCTCTCTGTCTTCTCTAGCTCTCTCGTCGTGGTTTCAGTGTTTATAAGCAGATATCTGTGTGATGTGGGGAACCATGCTCCACTTTGTATGTCAGTCTTATGTTGGGTTCTCGTCCTGTTAATAGCACCCTATTCTTTATTAGTGCACTACTATAGGGCCCATAAGTTTGGGTCAAAAGTAGTGCAGCTCTAGGGAATAGGGTGCGATTTGGAATGCCCTAGTCTAGCCATTCGCCCTCCCAGAGCTCGGTCAGGCACTGGGCGCCACTGACCCCTGCTGGGCTGACTGGAACGCCTGGTGGATGGGAGCTGTCATTTGAACACATCAACCAATCACTACTGCAGACTCTGCTACGCACTGAGCGGAACAGGCCTGGAGGATAACCATCTTCTTTTCCTCCTAGATCACCCACGTTACAACACAGATTAGAGATCACCCACATTACAACACAGATTAGAGATCACCCACGTTACAACACAGATTAGAGATCACCCACGTTACAACACAGATTAGAGATCACCCACGTTACAACACAGATTAGAGATCCCCCACGTTACAACACAGATTAGAGATCACCCACATTACAACACAGATTAGAGATCCCCCACGTTACAACACAGATTAGAGATCACCCACGTTACAACACAGATTAGAGATCATCCACATTACAACACAGATTAGAGATCACCCACATTACAACACAGATTAGAGATCCCCCACGTTACAACACAGATTAGAGATCATCCACATTCTTCCAGAACCAAGATGTTAAAAATAGAAAACACACACACAATACAATGACGTACCAGGAAGTAAGCCTGGTATATATAATGTTTACATACCCTACATTACTCATCTCATATGTATATGTATATACTGTACTCTGCATCTTGCCATCTTTATGTAYTACATGTARCACTAGCCACTTTAAACTATGCCACTTWATGTTTACATACCCTACAMTACTCATCTCATATGTATAGACTGTACACTATACCATCTACTGCATCTTGCCTATGCCGTTCTGTACCATCACTCATTCATATATCTTTATGTACATATTCTTTATCCCTTTACACTTGTGTGTATAAGGTAGTAGTTGTGGAATTGTTAGGTTAGATTACTTGTTGGTTATTACTGCATTGTCGGAACTAGAAGCACAAGCATTTCGCTACACTCGCATTAACATCTGCTAACCATGTGTATGTGACAAATACAATTTGATTTGATGCCTAGGAGTTCCTTCTTCACAGCCCTTACTACCATCTAGTGGTTATACAACACCAGCCACAACAACCGACTCTAGTCCACAAACTGGGTGGAGGGCCAAAAAAACAACCAAATTTCCACATGCGCCATTTCTGAAAGGTCTGAAGACCCGTTGTAAAACTGTGCCAGTGTGAACGAGCATTAAAACTCTGCCTCCTGAAGTGTGTGGGCAGAATGTTACCCACATTTACTGTAGAAGCGGGGGCAAGAATGTTGATACCATTACTTTAGAAGTGTGGGGCAGAATGTTTGATCATACACTACTGTAGAATGTGTACGGGCAGAATGTTGATCACATTACTGTATAGAAGTGTGGGCAGAATGTTGATCACCTTACTTAGAGAGCGTGGTGAGCAGAATGCTTGATTCACATTACTGTAAAGGTGGGCAGAATGTTGATCACATTACTTGTAGAAGTGGGGGGCAGGAATGTTTAGACTCTGAATGACAAGTATATACATACCTGTAGAAGTGTGGGCAGAAGTTATCCACATTAACTGTAGAAGTGTGAGGCAGAATGTTGATCACCATTACTGTAGAAGTGTGGGGCAGAATGTTGATCACATTTACTGTAGAGTGTGAGCAGAATGTTGATCACATTACTGTAGAAGTGTGAGGCAAGAATTGATCACATTACTGTAGAAAGTGGTGAGCCAGAATGTTTGATCACTATTACTGTAGAAGTGTGGGGCAGAATGTGATCACTTACTGTAGAAGTGTGAGGCAGAATGTTGATCACATCACTGTAGAAGAGTGTGGGCAGAATGTGATCAACATTACTGTTAGAAGTGTGGGCAGAATGTTGATCACACTTACTGAGAAGTGTGAGGCAGAATGTTTGATCCACATTACTGTAAGAAGTGTGAGGAAAGAATGTGATCACATACTGAGAAGTGTGGGCAGAATGTTGATCCCATATTACGGTAGAAATGTGGGGCAAGAGAATGTTATCACAATTGACTGTAGAAGTGTGAAGGCAGAATGTCTCGATCACATTTTACTGTAGAAGTGTGGGACAGAATGTGATCACATTACTTAGAGTGTGGGGCAGAATTGGATAGTGCACATAACTGACATGCATAGTTTATAGCGAGTAGTTATACCGTCCAGTAGTTACCTGACCAGACAGTTATGAACATTCAGTAGTTACCCACCAGAGTTATAACATTCAGTAGTTACCTGACCAGGTAGTTATAACATTCAGTAGTACCTGACCAGGTATATATAACATTCAGTAGTTACCTGACTCAGAAGTTTATAACATTCAGTAGTTACCTGACCAGGAAATTATAACATCTCAGTAGTACCTGACCAGGAAGTTTAACATTCAGTAGTTACCTGACCAGGAAGTTATAACTTCCAGTAGTTACCTGACCAGGAAGTTAAACGTCCAGTAGTTACCTGACCAGGAAGTTATAACGTCCAGTAGTTACCTGACCAAGAAGTTATAACGTTCAGTAGTTACCTGACCAGGAAGTTATACCGTCCAGTAGTTACCTGACCAGGAAGTTATACCGTCCAGTAGTTACCCTGACCAGGAAGTTATAACATTCAGTAGTTACCTGACCAGGAAGTTATAACATTCAGTAGTTACCTGACCAGGAAGTTATACCATTCAGTAGTTACCTGACCAGGAAGTTATACGTCCAGTGTTACCTGACCAGGAAGTTATAACATTCAGTAGTTACCTGACCAGGAAGTTATAACATTCAGTAGTTACCTGACCAGGAAGTTATAACATTCAGTAGTTACCTGACCAGGAAGTTATACCGTCCAGTAGTTACCTGACCAGGAAGTTATAACATTCAGTAGTTACCTGACCAGGAAGTTATAACATTCGATAGTTACCTGACCAGGAAGTTTCCCACCATTGGTAGGTTTGGAGGTGGACCAGGCAGTTGTGGGCAGAGCCACAGGCCACCCTGTTGATCTTCTTTCCCTGCAACGCAGCGACCAGACGAGGCCTCTGGATGGCGTTAGTGGTCCCGTCTCCCAGCTGGCCCTCGTCATTATCACCCCACGTGTACACTCTCCTGAGACAAACACAAACACAGCTACAGATACCATGGCACAGACACACTGTAGTAGTAGTAGACAGGAAGTAGTAGTAGGACTGGTGGTGTGGGTACTAGACGTGTAGTAGTAGTAGACAGGTGGTAGTAGTGGTAGACAGGTGGTGGTAGTAGTAGTAGTATCAGGAACACGGTTTCAAAACAGACAGAAAACAAACAAATCAGTAATCCCTACCATCTTCAGTGCAGCAGACACAGTGGAGTGACCCCGTTGCTATGGCAATGACCTTCTTCCCCTGCAGGCCCTGGACCTGTCTGGGTCGCCGTACGTGGTCATCAGAACCGGACCCAGCCGGTGGTAGTCACCTTTACCCCTGAAAACACACATCCATTTATACAGGTGGTAGTCACCTTTACCCCTGAAAAACACCATTCATACAGGTGGTAGTCACCGTTACCCCTGAAACACACATCCATTTATACAGTGGTAGTCACCTTTACCCCTGAAAACACACATCCATTTATACAGGTGGTAGTCACCGTTACCCCTGAAAACACACATCCATTTATACAGGGTTAGTCACCTTTACCCCTGAAAACACCACTTATACAGGTGGTAGTCACCGTTACCCCTGAAAAACACCATTCATACAGGTGGTAGTCACCGTTAACCCTGAAAACACCATTCATACAGGTGGTAGTCACCGTTACCCCTGAAAACACACATCCATTTATACAGGTGGTAGTCACCGTTACCCCTGAAAACACCATTCATACAGGTGGTAGTCACCGTTACCCCTGAAAACACACATCCATTTATACAGTGGTAGTCACCTTTACCCCTGAAAGCACCATTCATACAAGTGGTAGTCACCGTTACCCCTGAAACACCATTCATACAGGTGGTAGTCACCGTTACCCTGAAAACACCATTCATACAGGTGGTAGTCACCGTTACCCCTGAACACACCATTCATACAGGTGGTAGTCACCTTTTACCCCTGAAAACACACATCCATTTATACAGTGGTAGTCACACGTTACCCCTGAAAACACCATTCATACAGGTGGTAGTCACCGTTACCCCCTGAAAACACCATTATACAGGTGGTAGTCACCTTACCCCTGAAAACACCATTCATACAGGTGGTAGTCACCGTTACCCCTGAAAACACCATTCATACAGGTGTTAGTCACCGTTACCCTGAAAACACCATTCATACAGGTGGTAGTCACCGTTACCCCTGAAAACACCATTCATACAGGTGGTAGTCACCGTTACCCTTGAAAAACACATTCATACAGGTGGTAGTCACCGTTACCCCTGAAAACACCATTATACAGGTGGTAGTCACCGTTACCCCTGAAAACACCATTCATACAGGTGGTAGTCACCGTTACCCTGAAAACACCATTCATACAGGTGTTAGTCACCGTTACCCCTGAAAACACCATTTATACAGGTGGTAGTCACCGTTACCCTGAAAACAACATTTATACAGGTGGTAGTCACCGTTACCCCTGAACACACCAACCATACAGGTGTAGTCACCGTTACCCTGAAAACACCATTCATTACAGGTGGTAGTCACCGTTACCCCTGAAAACACCATTCATACAGGTGGTAGTCACCGTTACCCCTGAAAACACCATTCATACAGGTGGTAGTCACCGTTACCCCTGAAAACACACATCCATTATACAGGTGGTAGTCACCGTTACCCCTGAAACACCTTTCATACAGGTGGTAGTCACCGTTACCCCTGAAAACACCATTCATACAGGTGGTAGTCACCGTTACCCCTGAAAAACACCATTCATACAGGTGGTAGTCACCGTTACCCCTGAAAACACCATTCATACAAGTGGTAGTCACCGTTACCCCTGAAAACACCATTCACACAGGTGGTAGTCACCGTTACCCCTGAAAACACCATTTATACAGGTGGTAGTCACCGCCCTGAAAACACCATTTATACAGGTGGTAGTCACCGTTACCCCTGAAAACACCATTCACACAGGTGTAGTCACCGTTACCCCTGAAAACACCATTTATAACAAGGTGGTAGTCACCGTTACCCTGAAAACACCATTCATACAGGTGGTAGTCACCGTTACCCCTGAAAACACCATTCATACAGGTGGTAGTCAGGGTGTATCGTTTACTCACCAGGTGTAAACTGCTCCGACTTGGTGAGAGAGACAGAGAACGGGCACAGTCAACCTTCCACACTCCCAGTCCAGTCAGAAATCAATCTACAGACAACACAGCAAGAGAACTCAGACATGAGAGGAAAACACACATCTTGGTATGGTAAAACTGGTAGATTATGGCCCAGTCATGTTTTGGTGAGACAGTGTGTACGTTCCAAATGGCACCATATTCCCTCTACAGTGTACTACTTCTGTAGTGCACGAGGGTTGCAAAACTACCAATAATTTACCAAAGTTACTTGGCTTTTTGGTAAATAACAGATCCTATCAACTGTGGAATATATCCTGAAATAACTTTACTAAAATTTGTGAAATAAAATTAAGAAAAGTACCAAGTATCACACCTCAACGTTTATTAATTGTTTCTGTTCACTTGGTCCTAATACTCTTCTGTACCATATGATCCTCTTCTTCGCCTCTAATCAGGGACTGATTTAGACGCCCGACACCAGGTGGGTGATTCCCCCTCTAATCAAGACTGATTTAGACCTGGGACACCAGTGGGTGATTGCCCTCTAATCAGGGACTGATTTAGACCTGACACCAGGTGGGTGATTCCCCTCTAATCAGGGACTGATTTAGACCCGGGACACCAGGTGGGTGATTCCCCTCTAATCAGGGCCTGATTTTAACCCGGGACACCAGGGGGTGATTCCCCTCTAATCAGGGACCTGATTTAACCGGGACACCAGGTGGGTGATTCCCCTCTAATCAGGGCCTGATTTAGAACCCGGGACACCAGGTGGGTGATTCCCCTCTAATCAGGGACTGATTTAGACCTGGGATACCAGGTGGGTGATTCCCCTCTAATCAGGGACTGATTTAGACCCCGGACACCAGGTGGTGATTCCCCTCTAATCAGGACTGATTTAGAACCGGGACACCAGGTGGGTGATTCCCCTCTAATCAGGCCTAATTTAGACCGGGACACCAGGTGGGTGATCCCCTCTAATCAGGGACTGATTTAGACCCGGGACACCAGGTGGGTGATTCCCCTCTAATCAGGGACTGATTTAGACCCGGGACACCAGGTGGGTGATTCCCCTCTAATCAGGGCCTGATTTAGACCCGGGACACCAGGTGGGTGCATATAATTATCAGGTAGAACAGAAAACCAGCAGTAGCCCAGACCTCCATGGGGTAAGATTTGAATATCCCTGATAGCGGGAATAGAGTGCCATTTGGGACGAAACCTGCAGTGTAAATGGACAGGACGGGTCTGGATTGTACCTTCATGGGGACCTTGCAGCCGTCGCTGCCGCCCCGTCCAAGCTTGCCATAGTCTCCATCGCCCCAAGACCATACCATGTCATCGTCAGTCAGACAAAGAGTCTGGGCGTCACCACTACCACACGCCACATCTATCACCCTGTGGCCCTGCAGAGCATCCACCTGGAGAGAGACACACACAGAGAGACAGAGATACACTCAGCATCAGGACATGTTTGTGTGTGTGAGAGAGTGAGAGAAGTTGAGTGGAGAGATTAGAAGGAGAGAAGAAAAGTTAAGAGAAGTGAAGTTGAGGAGAGAAGAACAATTTTGAGTGAAGAGAAGATGAGAGAAGAGATTAGAAGTTGAGAGACGAAAATAGGAGAGACGAAAATAGGAGAGAAGAAAAGTTGAGAAGAGAGAAGTTGAGAGAAGAGAGAACCTTGGCTTACCAGTTTGGGTTTGAGTTGGTCCTCAGAGTCTCCATGCCCCAGGCGTCCGTAGCGCCCCTTGCCCCAGGTGTAAAGCTCTCCGCTGGCCGTGATGCAGGCACTGTGGGCCCCTCCAGCAGCTACATCCACCACCTCCACCCCTCGTAGGGACTCTATCACGCGGGGACGGTCACACGGGCTAGAAGAGGGAGAGGAGAGGTCACAAGTTTGTATTTCACTTTACTACAAGCCCGAACAATGTTGCTCTTACAAATTATATGGAAGTTGAGAAGTGTAGCCAACTGCCAGGGCAATTAACGTGGGGCCCTGCACACTGTGAGAATAAGGCCTGCATTGTCAGTGTTTATATGGTGACATCAGCCACACCACTGTCTGTACGTGTGTGTGTGTGTGTGTGTGTGTGTGTGTGTGTGTGTGTAAGGTTGGACGATGTCAACCTTGATCCTATCGTGATTATGTACTCATAAAACATTGTGATATTTATTTATTTTCCTGTTATTTTACCAGCTAAGTTGACTGAGAACACGTTCTCATTTACACCAACGACCTGGGGAATAGATACAGGGGAGAGGAGGGGGATGAATGAGCCAATTGTAAACTGGGGATGATTAGGTGACCTTGATGGTATGAGGGTCAGATTGGGAATTTAGCCGCCACACCGGGGTTAACACCCCTACTCTTACGATAAGATCTTTAATGACCTCAGAGAGTCAGGACACCCGGCTAACGTCCCATCCGAAAGACAGCACCCTACACACAGGGCAATGTCCCCAATCACTGCCCTGGGGCATTGGGATATTTTTAGACCAGAGGAAAGAGTGCCTCCTACTGGCCCTCCAACACCACTTCCAGCAGCATCTGGTCTCCCATTCCAGGGACTGACCAGGACCAACCCTGCTTAGCTTCAGAAGTAAGCCAGCAGTGGGATGCAGGGTGGTATGCTGCTGTCTAACACAGTGGGATGCAGGGTGGTATGCTGCTGGCTATATACAGTGGTTCCTTCTTTAAAAGTTGGCTCATACTGCAGCACAGCTTGCAGGATACTGCTGTGTGGTACAGCCTAATACAGTGCATGATGTCCTAATATGTTACTGTCAGCCATTGTTGCCGTTAATGTGCGTTGAAACCACCAGA
Organism: Salvelinus sp. IW2-2015; assembly: GCF_002910315.2. Lineage (NCBI taxonomy): Eukaryota > Metazoa > Chordata > Actinopteri > Salmoniformes > Salmonidae > Salvelinus > Salvelinus sp. IW2-2015. Next base: position 70,099 of record NW_019944247.1, on the reverse strand, counting down.
GGGCGTCTTTGAGGGCGTCTTCATGGAGCTTGTTGGCACTTGCTTACTTTCCCAAAAAATCCTCCAGAGGTCCATTCAGGCCAGACGTTCTGATTGGTATACCCTATCAGAGGTCCATTCAGACCAGACGTTCTGATTGGTAAACCCTATCAGAGGTCCATTCAGGTCAGACGTTCTGATTGGTAAACCCTATCAGAGGTCCATTCAGACCAGACGTTCTGATTGGTAAACCCTATCAGAGGTCCATTCAGACCAGACGTTCTGATTGGTATACCCTATCAGAGGTCCATTCAGGCCAGACGTTCTGATTGGTATACCCTATCAGAGGTCCATTCAGGCCAGACGTTCTGATTACTGTGACCGGTTGGGAGTAGTGGCGCTGTACAACGTGAGCGGTTGGGAGTAGGCTTAATGAACTTATCCTCTGCAGCAGAGGTAACTCTGGGTCTTCCTTTCCTGTGGCGGTCCTCATGAGAGCCAGTTCCATCATGTCTTCCTTTCCTGTGGCGGTCCTCATGAGAGCCAGTTCCATCATGTCTTCCTTTCCTGTGGCGGTCCTCATGAGAGCCAGTTTCATCACAGCGCTTCATGGTTTTTGCGACTGAACTTGAACTTTCTGGATTGACTGACCTTCATGTCTTAAAGACTATCAGAAATAATGTTGGTACTTTATTTATTTTGATCTAAAGCCACAAATTAGTGAGTCAGTGGCCTCCATGTAAATAGTATAGTGTGAATATTGTAGTGTATATAGTATAATGTGTATAGCGTATATATTATATTGTGTATAGTGTATATAGTATAGTGTGTATAGTGTATACAGTATAGTGTGTATAGTGTATATAGTTATTGCGTATAGTGTAAATATAGTATAGTGTATATAGTATAATGTGTATAGTGTATATAGTATAGTGTGTATAGTGTAAATAGTATAGGGTGCATAGCGTATACAGTATAGTGTGTATAGTGTATATAGTATAGTGAGTATATTGTAAATAGTATAGTGTATATAGTATAGTGTGTATAGTGTATATCATATAGTGTGTATAGTGTATATAGTATAGTGTGTATATTGTATATAGTATAGTGTATATAGTGTATACAGTATAGTGTGTATAGTATTAGTGTGTATAGTGATATAGTATAGTGTGTATAGTGTATATAGTATAGTGTATACATATAGTGTGTATAGTGTATATGTATAGTGTGTATAGTGTATATAGTATAGTGTGTATAGTGTAAATAGTATAGTGTAGACAGTATAGTGTGTATATAGTATAATGTGTATAGTGTATATAGTATAGTGTGTATAGTGTATGTAGTATTATGTTATAGTGTGTATAGTGTATATAGTATAGTGTATATATAGTATAGTGTATATATAGTATAGTGTATATAGTATAGGGTATATAGTATAGTGTGTATATAGTATAGTGATATATAAGTATAGTGCATATAGTGTATATAGTATAGTGCGTATAGTGTATATAGTATAAGTGTGTATAGTGTCATA
>NW_019944247.1:64028-64973 GCF_002910315.2 Salvelinus sp. IW2-2015 | reverse complement strand
TATAGTGTGTATAGTGTATATAGTATAGTGTGTATAGTGTATATATTATAGTGTATATATTATAGTGTATATAGTATAGTGTGTATAGCATGTATAGTATAGTGTATATAGTATAGAGAGTATAGTGTGTATAGTATAGTGTGTATAGCGTATACAGTATAGTGCGTATAGCGTAAATAGTATAGTGTGTATAGTATAGTGTGTATATTGTATATAGTATAGTGTGTATAGTATAGTGTGTATATTGCATATAGTATAGTGTATATAGTATAGTGTGTATAGTGTGTATGGTGTACATAGTATAGTGTGTATAGTGTATATAGTATGGTGTGTATGGTGTATATAGTATAGTGTGTATATAGTATATAGTATAGCGTATATAGTATAGTGTGTATAGTGTATATTGTATAGTGCATATATAGTATAGGGTATATAATATAGTGTGTATAGCGTATATAGTATAGTGTATATAGTATAGTGCACATAGTATAGTGAGTATAGTGTATATAGTATAGTGTATATATAGTATAATGTGTATAGTGTATATAGTGTATATCATATAGTGTGTATAGTGTATATAGTATAGTGTGTATAGTGTATATAGTATAGGGTGTATAGTGTATATAGTATAGTGTGTATAGTGTGTATAGTGTATATAGTATAGTGTATATAGTATCGTGTGTATAGTGTATATAGTATAGTGTATATAGTATAGTGTATATATAGTATGGTGTATATATAGGATAGTGTATATAGTATAGGGTGTATAGTATAGMGTGTATAGTGTATATAGTATAGTGTAAATAGTATCGTGTATATAGTATAGTGTACATAGTATAGTGTGTATAATGTATATAGTATAMTGTGTATAGTATAGTGTGTATAGTGTATATAGTACAGTGTGTATAGTGTATATAGTATAGTGTGTATATTGTATATAGTATA
>NW_019944247.1:53285-58295 GCF_002910315.2 Salvelinus sp. IW2-2015 | reverse complement strand
GGTAGTCATTGTGGGGTCCGTAGAGTCCTTGTGGGGTCGGTAGAGTCTTGTGGGGTCGGTTACGGTCCTGGTGGGGTCAGTAGGTACCATGGTGGGGTCGGTAGAGTTGGTGGGGTCCGGTTTTAGATGTTTCCTGGTGAGGGTCCCGGTAGAGTCATGGTGGGGTCGGTGAGTCCGGTAGGTCCAGGTAGAGTCGGTGAGTCGGTAAGGGTCCAGGTAGAGGTCAGGTGGGGTCGGTGGTCGGTGTCTGGTGGGGTCCTGGTGGGGTCCTGGTTAGGGTTGGTGGGCGGTCTGGTGGGGTCTGGTGGGGTACTGGTGGGGTCCTGGTGGGGTCTGGTAGGGTCTGGTAGGGTCTGGTAGGGTCTGGTGGGTCTGGTGAGGTACTGGTGATCCTGTAGAGTCTGGTGAGTCCTGGTAAGTCTGGTGTGGTCTGTGTAGGATCTGGTAGAGTCTGTTAGGGCCCCGGCAGGGGCCTGTTATAGGGTCTGGTGGGGGTCTGGTGAGGTCCATGGTGGGGTCCTGGTAGGTCTTGTGGGGTCCTGGTGAGTCCTTGGTGGGTCTGGTAGAGTCTTGGGGTCATGGTAGAGTCTTGTGGGGGTTGTAGAGTCCTTGGGGGTCTGGAGAGTCTTGTGGGTCTGGTAGAAGTCCTTGTGGGTCGTGTAAGTCCGTATGTGGGTCTGGTAAGTCACCAGGACCCCACAAGGGACTCTACCAGGACCCGACAAGGGACTCTACCAGGACCCGACAAGGGACTCTACCAGGACCCCACAAGGGACTCTACCAGGACCCCACAAGGGACTCTACCAGGACTCTACCAGGACCCTACAGGGACTCTACCAGGACCCCACCAGGACCCCACCAGGCCCCTACCAGGATCCACCAGGCCTCTACCGGTCTTTACCTTTCGGTAAGTGGCAGCGAACAGGGTCTGCTCCCCTCCTATCAGCTGAAATAACCTTTACTGGTCTCCACTGGTCTTTACCTTTGCACCAGAACTCTACCAGGACCCTAACAGGACCCTACCAGGACCTACCAGGACTCTACCTTTCCACCAGGACCCTACCAGGACCCACCAGGACTCTACTGGTCTTTACCTTTCCACCAGGACCCTACCAGGACTCTACTGGTCTTTACCTTTCCACCAGGGCCCTACCAGGACTCTACTAGTCTTTACCTTCCCACCAGGACCCCATCAGGACCCTACCAGGACCCAATAGGACTCTACTGGTCTTTACCTTTCCACCAGGACCCTACTAGGACTCTACTGGTCTTTACCTTTCCACCAGGACCCTACCAGGACTCTACTGGTCTCTACCAGGACTCTACCAGGACTCTACTGGTCTTTACCTTCCCATCAGCAGTGACAGCGAACAGGGTCTGCTCCCCTCCTATCAGCTGAACAGGTCTCAGAGTCGCCAGGGCCTCTGTGGGGGTGGGGACCTTGACCTTTGCCCCCTCAATGCCCCCTAGCTGACCCCGGTGGTTGTGACCCCAGCCGTAGATGGTCCCGGAGCCTCCTGCAGACAGCGTCCAGTCGTCAGGTCTCCTGTTCATCCACTGGACCAGCTGTTCGTCCTGCTCTCTCTTAAACAGGTCATGGCTCTCATGGAGAACGTTCATCACCTCACAGTCAGCCATCAACTCACGGATCTTCTTAGTCACCTACAGAGGGGCAGAGTGGTTCGAGATAATGTCCAGATCAGAGTGGTTAGAGATAATGTCCAGATCAGAGGGACAGAGTGGGTTAGAGATAATGTCCAGATCAGAGTGGTTAGAGATAATGTCCAGATCAGAGGGACAGAATGGTTAGAGATAATGTCCAGATCAGAGGGACAGAGTGGTTAGAGATAATGTCCAGATCAGAGTGGTTAGAGATAATGTCCAGATGCAAGAGGGACAGAATGGGTTAGAAGGTTAATGTCCAGATCAGAGGGACAGAGTGTTAGAGTAATTTCCCAGATCGAGGGCAGAGTGGTTAGAGGTAATGTCAGAGTCAGAGGGGGCAGAGTGGGGTTAGAGAATAAATGTCCAGATCAGAGGGCAGAGTGGTTAGAGATAATGTTCCAGATCAGAGGCAGAGTGGTTAGAATAATGTCCAGATCAGGGGGCAGAGTGGTTAGAGATATGTCCAGATCAGAGGGACAGAGTGGTTAGAGATAATGTCCAGATCAGAGGGGCAGAGTTGGTTAGAGGTAATGTCGCATCAAGGGGCAGAGTGGTTTAGAGATAATGTCCAGTCAGAGGGCAGAGTGGTTAGAGATAATGTCCAGATCAGAGGGGCAGAGTTGGTTAGAGATAATGTCAAATCAGAGGGACAGAGTGGTTAGAGATAATGTCCAGATCAAGAGGGGCAGAAGTGTAGAGAATAATGTCCAGATCAGAGGGACAGGAGTGTTAGAGATAATGTTCCAGATCAGAGGGGCAGAGTGGTTAGAGATAATGTCCAGATCAGAGGGACAGAGTGGTTAGAGATAATGTCCAGATCAGAGGGGCAGAGTGGTTAGAGATAATGTCCAGATCAGGGGGCGAGTGGTTAGAGATAATGTCACGATCAGAGGGCTAATATAGTGTGGTATAATATAGAGTTGGTCCCCCTTTGCTGCTATAACAGCCTCCACTCTTCTGGGAAGGCTTTCCACTAGAGTTAGAACATTGCTGCTATAACAGACTCCACTCTTCTGGGAAGGCTTTCCACTAGATGTTGGAACATTGCTGCTATAACAGACTCCCACTCTTCTGGGAAGGCTTTCCACTAGATGTTGGAACATTGCTGCTATAACAGCCTCCACTCTTCTGGGAGGCTTTCCACTAGATGTTGGAACATTGCTGCTATAACAGCTCCACTCTCTGGGAAGCCTTTCCACTAGATGTTGGAACATTGCTGCTATAACAGCCTCCACTCTTCTGGGAAGGCTTTCCACTAGATGTTGGAACATTGTTGCTATCAAGCCTCCACTCTTCTGGGAAGGCTTTCCACTAGATGTTGGAAACATCTTCTGCGGGACTTGCTTCCATTCAGCAACAAGAGCATTAGTGAGGTCGGGCACTGATGTTGGGCGATTAGGCCTGGCTCGCAGTCGGCGTTCCAATTCATCCCAAAGGTGTTTGATGGGTTGAGGTCAGGACTCTGTGCAGGCTAGTCAAGTTCCTCCACACTGATCTCGACAAACCATTTTTATTTTTATTAACCAAAACGTTTTATTTTTACCTTTAACTAGGCAAGACAGTTAAGAACAAATTCTTATTTTCAATGACAGCCTAGGAACAGTGGGTTAACGCCTTGTTCAGGGGCAGAACGACAGATTTTTCTTCCTTGTCAGCTCGGGGATTCGATCTTGCAACCTTTCAGTTACTTGTCCAACGCTCTACCACTAGGCTACCTGACGCCCCTACACTCTAACCACTAGGCTACCTGCCGCCCGACAAGGGCATTGTCATGCTGAAACAGGAAAGGACCTTCACCAAACTGTTGCCACAAAGTTGGAAGCACAGAATCGTCTAGAATGTCATTGTATGCTGTAGCGTTAAGATTTCCCTTCACTGGAACTAAGGGGCCTGAACCATGAAAAACATCCCCAGACCATTATTCCTCCTCCACCAAACTTTACAGTTGGCACTATGCATTGGGGCAGGTAGCGTTCTCCTGGTAWCRGCCAAACCCAGATCTGTCCGTCGGACTGCCAGATGGTGAAGCGTGATTCATTGCTCCAGAGTCCAATGAGAGTGAGCTTTACACCACTCCAGCCGACGCTTGGCATTGCGCATGGTGATTTTAGGCTTGTGTGCGGTTGCTCGGCCATGGAAACCCATTTCATGAAGCTCCCGAAGAACAGTTCTTGTGCTGACGTTGCTRCCAGAGGCAGTTCGGAACTTGGTAGTGAGTGATGCAACCGAGGACAGACTATTATTACGGGCTACGCGCTTCAGTACTCGCCGGTCCCGTTCTGTGAGCTTGTGTGGCCTACCACTTTGCGACTGAGCCGTTGTTGCTCCTAGACGTTTCCACTTCACAGTTGACCTGGGCAGCTCTAGCAGGGCAGACATTTGACGAACTGACTTGTTGGAAAGGTGGCATCCTATGACGGTGCAACCGGTGAAAGTCACTGAGCTCTTCAGTAAGGCCATTCTACTGATGTTGTTTGTCTATGGAGATTGCATGGCTGTGTGTTCGATTTTATACACCTGTCAGCAACGGGTGTGTCTGAAATAGCCAAATCCACTAATTTGAAAGGGTGTCCACATACTTTTGTATATATATATAGTATATATTAACAGTTGTAATGATGGCCTGTCTTGCCCAACCCACCTCATCCAGGAAGGGGCGTGGCTGAGGAGTCCTCTTGTCCAGAGCGACCGCCACTCTGGATGCAGTACAGTACCGGCGGAACCACGCCCACTTATGGGTCTCAGCACAGCAGGGTAGGGTATCCAACTCCAGGTCGCAGGCTAAAGCCACCAGCACCTAAAACAAACCGATTCAAAATGATATCGAAATCGCAAAAGACAAAACTAACTCTATAAACGGCACACATTCATTACACCTTCCCCTCGGCTGGAGGAACACAGGTACCAGTTCCCCTTTCTGTTAGCCTACCTTGAAGAAAGGGCTGTGCAGCAGCTGCTTCCCTCCCCTGACGATGGGGTCCTCGTATTCATACTGCCTCTGGAGAGCCTCAGGAAGACCCTTCACCAGGGCGGCCAGCGCACTGCCTGTAAAACTCATGGAGCGAGACTCTACTTCGCTGTCCCCAAGCAGCCTGGTGATGTTGATGGACTGGCCATACTCTGTGGTCAGCAGTTTACGCAGCCTCTGCAGAGCCCACATACGATGTCCTGCTGCTACAAGACAAATAATACAGGGTACTTTACAATGACAGAGAGGAGACCGGGTCAGAACTATACAATGACAGAGAAAAGACCGGGTCAGAACTATACAATGACAGAGAGGAGACCGGGTCAGAACTACACAATGACAGAGAGGAGACCGGGTCAGAACTACACAATGACAGA
>NW_019944247.1:34316-50092 GCF_002910315.2 Salvelinus sp. IW2-2015 | reverse complement strand
GAGGAGACCGGTCAGAAACTACACGATGACAGAGAGGAGACCGGGTCAGAACTACACATGACAGAGAGGAGACCGGGTCAGATACAACAATGACAGAGAGGAACCGGGTCAGAACTACACCAATGACAGAGAGGAGACCGGGTCAGAACTACACAATGACAGAGAGGAGACCGGGTCAGAACTAACAATGACAGAGAGGAGACCGGGTCAGAACTACACAATGAACAGAGAGGAGACGGGTCAGAACTAACAATGACAGAGAGGAGACCGGGTCAGAACTAACAATGACAGAGAGGAGACCGGTCAGAACTATACAATGACAGAGAGGAGACCGGTCAGAACTACACAATGACAGAGAAGGAGACCGGGTCAGAACTATACAATGACAGAGAGGAGACCGGGTCAGAACTACACAATGACAGAGAGGAGACCGGGTCAGAACTACACAATGACAGAGAGGAGACCGGGTCAGAACCATACAATGAGAGAGAGAGGGTGGGTCAGAACGATACAATGACAGAGAGGAGACCGCGGTCAGAACCATACAATGAGAGAGAGGAGGTTGGGTCAGAACCATAAATGACAGAGAGGAGACCGGGTCAAACTATACAATGACAGAGAGGAGACCGGGTCAGAACTACACAATGACAGAGAGGAGACCGGGTCAGAACTACACAATGACAGAGAGGAGACCGGGTCAGAACTATACAATGACAGAGAGGAGACCGGGTCAGAACTACACAATGAGAGAGAGAGGAGACCGGGTCAGAACTATACAATGAGAGAGAGAGGAGACGGTCAGAAGTATACAAGACAGAGAGGAGACCGGTCAGAATATACAATGACAGAGAGGAGACGGGTCAGACTACACATGAGAGAGAGGAGACCGGGTCAGAACTATACAATGAGAGAGAGGAGACCGGGTCAGAACTACACAATGACAGAGAGGAGACCGGGTCAGAACTATACAATGAGAGAGAGGGAGACCGGGTCAGAACCATACAATGAGAGAGGTGAGAACCCAAGGATCCAGACATTTCTATGGGACATGTATCAGAGTCTATGTACAATTTTTAATGGTAATTCCTCAACTGTACTGCCACAGCTTCCCCTAAAACAGAGAACAGCTAGACTGTACTGCCACAGCTTCCCCTAACACTGAGAAGCAGCTAGACTGTACTGACACAGCTTCCCCTAACAACACTGAGAAGCAGCTAGACTGTATGCCACAGCTTCCCCTACAACAGAGAAGCAGCTAGACTGTACTGCCACAGCTTCCCCAAAACAGAGAAGCAGCTCGACTTACTGCCACAGCTTCCCCCTAACAACAGAGAAGCAGCTCGACTGTACTGCCACAGCTTTCCCCTAACAACAGCAGCTAGAGATGTATATCAGGCTGAGGTCCTAAACAACACTGCTGCGGACTAGGAGGTGTGACGTGTCCTCGTACCCAGGGCACTGAGCTGAGCGCAGGCAGCCAGGGAGGCAGCCAGGCGGGGTACGATACTCCTGTTGGAAGGCCAGGTTGAGCCTGAAGTCCAGAGGCAGGTCACCAGGTCCATGGAGGGACAGGACAGGATGCAGCGGTCGGACAGAAGTCTTTGGGCCCTGGGGGGACAGACACAGTCTGTTATACAGTATATGGACAACTAACAAACCTATGTCAGGGTGTGTGGGAGGCAGTGTGTGGTGAGGCAGTGTGTGTGAGGCAGTGTGTAGCGGAAAGGCAGTAGGCTGTGTGTGTGAGGCAGTGTGTAGCTGAGCGCAGTGTGTGGTGAGCAGTGTGTGGTGAGCTGGTGAGGCAGGTGGTGAGGCAGTGTGTTGTTGAGGTGAGGCATGTGTGGTAGGCAGTGTGTGGTGAGGCATGGTGTGTGTGGTGAGGCAGTGTGTGGTGAGGCCGTGTACAATGACAGAGAGGAGACCGGGTCAGAACTACACAATGACAGAGAGGAGACCGGGTCAGAACCATACAATGAGAGAGAGGAGGGTTGGGTCAGAACGATACAATGACAGAGAGGAGACCGGGTCAGAACCATACAATGAGAGAGAGGAGGGTTGGGTCAGAACTATACAATGACAGAGAGGAGACCGGGTCAGAACTATACAATGACAGAGAGGAGACCGGGTCAGAACTAAACAATGACAGAGAGGAGACCGGGTCAGAACTATACAATGGTCAAACTATATCATGACTAGAGAGAGAGACATAGGTAGTGCATGAATCGACACAATGGAGAAGAGAAGGAGACAGGTCAGAAGACTAACAAATGGGAAATGAGAGGAGACCTCGGGTTCAAAGTATACAATGACATGAGAAGAGTAGCCGCGGGTCCAGAACTAACAGACAAATACAGAGAGGAGACGCGTCAGAACACACAAATGAAAGACGAGAGGAGACCGGGTCAGATACTATACAATGATACGACGAAGGAACGCGACCGGGGTCAGAATGTACGAAGCAATTGGACTATGAGAAAGAGAGAGCCGCGTAGAACTAATACACTTGATTGATGAGGAGAGGAGAACGGGTAGAAAGTCCAGATCATACTGAAGAAGGAAAGGTGAGAACCAAAGGATCCAGACATTTCCCTAATGGGACATGTATGCACAGTTATAGTAGACGATTTGTTAATGTAATTACACGCGCGTCAACTGTACTGCACAGGTTCCCCTTAACAACCATAGAAGCAGCTAGACTGTACTCGCCATCAGGGCTTCCCCCTAACACTGTAGAAGTGCAGCTGAACTGTACTGGACTAGCACGCTTCCCCGCAGACAACATCTGAGAAGCAGCTAGACTGTACTATGGCTACAAGGCCGAGAGTCCTTCCCCTAAGCGCAACAGAGAAGCAGAACCTAGCCTGTACTGCACAGCTTCCCCCTTACACAGAGGATTGAAGAAACAGCCTTCGACTGTGATGGAAACCGCCTCTCCACCTCCCTACAATAATCATATCTTAACCACGCTACAGCGCTCTCGCCCTACAACGAGAAAGCAGCTCGACATGTACTGGCCACATGCGTTTCCCCGTATAGCAACAGCACTCTAAGAGATGTATAGTCTATGCTGAGGTCTAAAACGACTGGTCTGCGGACTAGGAGTGTGACGTGGATCCTCGATCCTAGGCGCACTGAGCTGAGCGCAGAGGAGCCAGGGAGGCAGCCAGGCGTGGGTAGCGATACTCCTGTTGGGAGGCCAGTTGAAGCTGAGTCCAGAACTGTACAGGTAAAACGCAGTGGTCTCATGGAGGGGACGAGGAAGAGATTGCAGGAGCGGATAGGTGAGGCAGAAGGTATATGGGCCCTATGGGGGGACAGACACAGTTCTGTTCATACAGTTATGGGAGGATATGAACAGACACAACTATGTCAGCATTGTGTTGGCAGGCAAAGTGCGTCTGTCGCGTGAGGCTAAGTCGATGGTATGTGAGGGCTATGTTGAGTGTCCGAGCGGGCAGTGTGGCTTGCGGTGAGGGCCAGTGGTTGTGAGCGAGGCAACCTGCTATGTTGAGTGGAGAGACATGTGTGGGATGGAGGCGTGAGGACAGTTGTGTTTGGTGAGTTCGCACCGCTGTGGTGTAGGGTGCAGACGCACTGCTTGTTGTGTGTGGTTGTAGGCGTGGTGTGGTGTGGCATGTGTGTGATGTGGTGTAAGGGCAGGTGTGTGGTGGTGTAGTGCAGTGTGGGGGTGTGCGATGTGTGGTGAGGCAGGTGTGGTGAAGAGCCGTGTGTGAGCGAGGCAAGTGTGTGGTCGTATAGCAGTGTGTTGGGAGGCAGTGTGTGGTGAGGCACCGTGTGTGAGGTCGTTGTATGCGAGACAGTGGGTGTGGTGAGAGGCAGTGTGAGGTGAGGCAGTGTGGGTGGAGCGCGTGAGGCAGATGTGGTGGGAGCAGTGAGTGTGGTGGTGCAGTTTGTGTCGTGGAGAGCCGTATAAGTGGTGAGCAGGAGTGTTTCGTGGTGAGGCAGTGTGTGTGGTGAAAGGCAGTGTTGTGTGAGGCAGTCGTGGTGGTGAGGCAAGTGTGTAGTCGAGGCAGTGTGTTGCGTGAGGCAGGTGTGTGGTGAGCCGGCAGTGTGTAGCGAGGCAATGTGTGTGGTGAGGCAGTGTGTGGTGGGGCAAGTGTGGCAGTGTGGTCAAGAGGAGCAGTGTAGGTGTGGTGAGGCAGTGGGGTGTGTGTGAGGTCAGTGGTGTGTGGTGTAGGCAGTGTAGTGGTGAGGACAGTGAGGCAGTGTGTGGTGAAGAGCAGTGTGTGGTGAGGCAGGTGAGGGCAGTGTGTGGTGACAGTGATGTGTGGTGAGGCAGTGCTGTGGCAGGCAGTTTGTGGCGAGGCGTGTGTGCGTAGGCAGTGTATGGCGAGGCAATGTGTGGCGAGCAGTGGTGTGGTGAGGCAGGTGTTGGTGAGGCAAGTTGTGTGTGGTGAGGCAGTGTTGTGGTGGAGGCAGTGTGTTGGTGAGGGCAGGTGGTGGTGAGGCAGGGTGTGGTGAGGCAGTGTGTGTGATGCGTGTGTGGTGAGAGTGGTGTGTGGTGAGGCAGTGTGTTGTGGTGAGGCAGTGTGTGTGGTGAGGCAGTGAGGCAAAGTGTGTGGTGGCTGAGGCAGTGTGTGTGGTGAGTGCAGTGGTGTGGTGAGGCAGTGTTGTGTGTGGAGCATGGGGTGTGGTGAGGTCAGTGTGTGTGGTTGAGGCAGTGTGGGGTGACGCGCAGTGGTGGGGTGAGCAGTGTGGGGTGAGGCAGTGTGTGGCTGAGCAGTGGTGGTTGAGGCACGTGTGGTGTATGTATGAGCAAGTGTGTGGGTCATAACCAGCAGCATGATGGGGTAGACAGTGTGTGGGTCATCAGCACAGGCAGATCAGGGGTAGACAGTGTGTGGGTACAATCAGCAGCAGATGATAGGGTAGACAGTGTGGGGGTCAATACCAGCACAGGCATGATAGGGTTACGAACAGTGTGTGGGTCATCCAGCAGCAGGGCATGAAGGCGTGGATCATGTGTGGGTTCATGACCAGCAGCAGGCGTGATAGAGTGACAGTGTTGGTCATACCAGCAGCAGGCATGGATGGGTAGACAGTGTGTCGGGTCATACCAAGCAACAGATGATGGGGTAGACAGTGTGTGGGTCATACAGCAGCAGCATCAGATAAGGGTATGACATGTGGTGTGGGTATACCAGCAGCAGCAGGCATGAATTGGGGGTAGACAGTGTGTGGGTCATAAACCAGCAGAGACATGATGGGTAGACAGTGTGTGGTCATATCAGCAGCAGTTCATGATGGGTAGACAGTGTCGTGGGCTCATACAGCAGCACATGATATGGGGTAGAACTGTGTGGTGCGGTCATTACCAGCAGCAGGCATGATAGGGTAGACAGTGTGTTGGGTCAGTACCAACCAGCGGCAATGATAGAGTAGGACAGTCGTGGTGGGTCTACAGCAGCAGCATGATGGGGTAGACAGTGGGTGGGTCAACCATAGCAGCAGGCATATAAGGGTAGAAAGTGTGTGGGACACACCAGCAGCACAGGCATGATAGAGTAGAACAGTGTGGTGGTCAACCAGCAGGGCAGCAAGGATGGGTAGGACAGATGGGTGTGGGTCATAACAGCAGGCGGCATGATGGGTACAGCCGTGTGTGGGTCATACTCAGCAGCAGACTGATGGGGTAGACAGTGTGTGGGTCATACCAGGCAGCAGTCAGATGGGGTAGACAGTGTGTGGGTCCATATCCGCAGACAGCAATGATGGGGTAGACAGTGTGTGGGTCATACCAGCAGCAGCATGAATGGGGTAGAGCAGTGTGGGGGTCATCACCAGCAGCAGGCATGAATGGGGTGATGACGTGTTGGCGTCCTACCAGCAGCAGGCCATGATGGTAGAACTAGTGTGTTGGTCATACAGCAGCAGGGCAAGTGATAGAGTAGACAGTGGGTGGGTATACCAGCAGCAGCATGATGGGTAGACATGTGTGGGTCATACCAGCAGCAGGCAATGATTAGGGTAGACGAGTGTGTGGGTCATACCAGCAGAGCATGATAGAGAGACCAGTGTGTGGGTCGATGACAGCAGCAGCATGATGGGGTAGACAGTGGGTGGGTCATACAGCAGCGGCATATGGGGTAGACAGTGTGTGGGTCATACCAGCAGCAACATGATGGGTAGAACAGTGTGTGGGTTCCATCCCAGCGAGCAGCAATGAGGGTACATGTGTGGGTCATATCAGCAAGCAGGCATGATGGGGTAGACAGTGTGGGGTCATACCAGCCAGACATGCAACGTGGGTAGACAGTGGTGGGATACCAGCAGCAAGGCATGATAGGTAAGATCAGTGTGGGGGTCATACCAGCAGAAGCATGCTGGGGTTAGAACAGTGTGTGGGTCATAACCAGCAGCAGCATGATGGGCGTAGACAGTGTGTGGGTCATCCAGCAGCAGGCATGCATAGGGTAGACAGTGTGGGGGTATACATGCAGCAGGCATGATAGGGTACTACGTAAGTGTGGTCATACCAGCAGGCAAGCTGAATGGGGTAAGACAGTGTGTGGGGTCATACCAGCAGTCAGGCTGAATAATGGGTAGAATCAGTGTGTGGGTTCTTACGAGCAGTGACAGGCTGAAGGGTTAGACGTTGTGGTGGCATACGAGCATCAGCATGATAGGGTAGACAGTGTGGGGGCATCCAGAGCTAGCAAGCATATGGGGTAAGACGTGTGTGGGTCTAACGCAGCAGGCAGGCAGTGATAGGGTAGACAGTGTGGGGTCATACCAGCAGCAGGCATGATAGGGTAGACAGTGTGTGGGGTCCATACCCCAGCAGGTCACTATAGGGGTTAGACATGTTGGTCATACCAGCTAGCAGGCCATGATGGGATAGAGTGTTGGGTCTACCAGCAGGCAGGCATGATAGGGTAGACATGTGTGGGATCATACCAGCAGGCAGGCATTGAATTGGGTACGGACAGTGGTGCGTGGGTCATACAGCAGCAGGATGATGGGGTATGACAGTGTGTATGGGTCCATAAGCAGCAGGCAATGATGGGGTATGACGTCGTGTGGGTCATAGCGCAGCAGCAGGCATGAGTAAGGTAGCAGCTTGTTGGGTCATACGCAGAGCAGGCATGGATGGGGGTAGACAGTGTTTGGGTCATACCAGCAGCAGGCTGAATTAGGGTAGACAGTTGCGTTGGTCATACCGAGCAGCAGGTCGCATGATGGGGTGACAGTGTGTGGGTGCATACAGGCAGCAGGCATTGATGGTAGACAGGTGTGTGGTCATACATGAGCAGGCATGATGGGTAGACAGTGTGTGGGTTAGCTCAGCAAGCAGGCATGATGGGGTAGAAACGAGAGTGTGTGGTCATACCACAGCAGCACTCATAGGGGTAGAACATGGTGTGAAGGTAATGACAAGCAGCAGGCATGTAGGGTAGACAGTGTGTGGGGTCAGTTACCGAGCAGCAGGCATGTGGGGGTAGACAGTGTGTGGTCATACCAGCATGCAGGCCATGATGGGGTAGACAGTGGGGGTCATACCAGCAGCAGGCTGATGGGGTAGACAATGTGTGTGGGTCGATAACCAGCGGCAGCTATGAGGGGTAACAGTGTGGTGGTAACCACAGCAGGCATGATAGGGTAGCCAGTGTGTGGTCATAGCAGCACAGCATGATAGGGTAGACAGTTGTGGGTCATACAGCAGCAGAGCCATGTATGGGGGTGAGATCGTGTGTGGGTCATACCGCAGCAGCAGGACAGGATAGGGTAGACAGTGTGTGGGTCATATCCAGCAGCAGGCATGATATGGGTAGTACAGTGTGTGGTCAAGTACAGCAGCAGGCAGATAGGGTGGACGAGTGGTGTGGTCATACAGCAGCCGCAGGATAGGGTAGACAGTGTGTGGGTCAACCAGCAGCAGGCATATGGGGTAGACAGCTGTGTGGGTCATGCAGCAGCAAGCATGATAGGGTAGACAGATGGTGTGGGGTCATCACCAGCGCAGGCATGAATGGGTAAACAGTGTGTGGGTCATACCAGCATGCATGATAGGGGTAGACAGGGTGGTCAACCAGCAGCAGGCATGATAGGGTAGACAGTGTGTGGGTCCATACAGCAGGCAGCAATGATAGGTAGACATGTGTGGGTCAAGTACAGCAGCAGGCATGAGGGGTAGACAGTGTGTGGGTCATACCAAGCAGCAGCATGATTGGGTAGACGTGTGTGGGTCATACCAAGCAGCAAGGCATGATAGGGTAGACAGTGTGTGGGTCATAGCCAGCAGCAGCATGAGAGGGTCGTACAGTGTGTGGGTCATGAACCAGCAGCAGCATTGATAGGGTAGACGTGTGGGGTCATACCAGCAGCAGCAGTGAGTAGGGTAGACAGTGTTTGGGTCATACCACAGCAGCAGGCATTGATAGGTAGACCAGTGAAGCGCCTAACCATCCGTTTACAGGATTCCATTCGTGGTAATCTCCACTTCAGCACGTCACAGCCGGGATCTGCTCAACTCTGAGCTGACCCAGTCGGACCAACTCTACCGACATGAGCAGGGAGACACTCATGAGGACACCTGGCAGACACTAATGAAGCCCCTGGCAGACACCATGAGACACTGGCAGACACCATGAAGAAGCACCTGGCAAGAGCCACCATGAAGGACACCTGCAGAACACATGCAAACCCTGGCAGACACAAAACCTCTGTCTAACATTCTAGATGAAGGGTGTTGGGGTTAGGGTTGTGTCTTGTGGTCACTGATGCGGACAGAGATATCCTATGCTCCGTCCATGATGGTGCAGTTCTGTTGGTGAGTGTATTGTTGGTAATTTGGTTATGGGTGGTGTGTGGTGTTAGAGGTTGGTGATTTTGTTGTTGTTGGTACGTTTAAATATGATGGAATACCAGGGCTTGGAATGGTGGGTAGGTTGTGGGTCCACGCCACTAGGCGCGCGACATTTGGGCGACAGATTGACGCAGCCTGAAAGAGGGTGTGGAGGTTGGTTGGTCATTGACGTCTCTTGCAGGAAACGCCGTAAACCTTCCCCCGTCCTCCCGCACCACCAACACAGAGACCCCCTGCAGTCCACTCTGTCTACAACAAGAGACCGACTCCTCAAGTTCCCCTCTGTCTACAAACACAGAAGACCCCCAGTCCTTGTCTACACAACAGGACCCAGCTCTGTTAAACCAGAGACGCCTCCCACTACCCTTGTCTACAAACATGAGACCCCTGTGTCTACAACCAGAGACCCCCAGCCTCTGTCTACAAACAGACAGGACGCCCTCCCAGTCCCTCTGATCTACAAACAGAGACCACCGCTCAGTCGCCTCTGTCTACAACATAGAGACCCCCTCAGTCACACACAGAGACCCCCCCAGTCCATCAGTCTACAACACAGAGACCCCCCTCAGTCTACAACACAGAGACCCCCCGCAGTCTACACAACCACAGAGTACTCACCCTCAAGTCCCTCTGCTACAACACAGAGACCACCTCCATCCTCTGTCTACATAACAAGAGCCCCCCCAGTCCTCTGTCTACAACCAGAGACACCAGTCGCCTCTGCTACAACACAAGAACCCCCCCAGTCGCATGACTCAACACAGAGACCGGCCTCGTCCCTTGTCTACGAACAACAGAGACCCCCTCACCCGCTATCTACCAAAGGCATTGTATTTATGTACCCCAGGGTATCTTAACGGCCGCGCGCTGAGGTGTCATCAGTAATAGGGATGCTGCTCTCCAACCACACGGGCTGGGAGGAAGACCGGCCAGCTCTGAGAGCAGTGCCCAGTCTCTAACTCGTCACACATAGAAGGCCAGCTCCAGTCAGCATGTCTGCCCACCTACGGTCAATACAGGGACAAACAGGACCATTTCATTGTTCATAATATAACAGTTCGAATCAACCATGAAATCATTCTTTCAAAAAGACACTGGAAATCACATAAACATGAAAACCGTGTACCTTCGTGTGTGTCAGGCTGTGTGTGTGTGTCCCACGGCTCGGGTGTGGTGTGTCACGGCTGTGTGTGTGTGATCCAACGGCTGTGTGTGTGTGTCCACGGTGTGTGTTGTGTCCACGCTGTGTGGTCGTGTCCACGGCTGTGTGTGTGGTGCACGGCTGTGTGTGTGTGTCCACGGCTGTGTGTGTGTGTCCACGGCCTGTTGTGTGTGTCACCTGCTGTGTGTGTGTGTCCGGCTGTGTGTTGTGTGTCACCGGCTGTGTGGTTGTGTCCACGGCTGTGTGTGGTGTCCACGGCGTGTGTGTGTGTCCACGCTGTGTGTGTGGTGTCCACTGGCGGGTGTGTGTGTGTGCCACGGCTGTGTGTGTCTCACAGCTGTGTGTGTGGTGTCCACAGCTTGTGTGTGTGTGTCACTGCTGTGTGTGTGTGTCGCACGGCTTTGTGTGGTGTGTCCTCGGGGTGTGTGTGTGTGTCCACGCTGTGGTGTGTGTGTCCCGGCTGTGATGTGTGAGCCGGGTGGTACGACACAATCACGATACCATAAAATGGACACTTTTTGCCCGATTACAAATAAATAAAATAATATAAAATTACTTTTTGGGGGAGGTGCCAGAGCTGGATACGGACAAAAAGTAATATCGCTAATATAATGAAAGAATATTTTAAACTGCTCTCGTCCATGGGGGAGGAAGTGAGTCAGTAACATCTCCATAGTCACATGGGGAGAGGAAGTGAGTCAGTACATCTCCATGGCACAGTGGGAGAGGAAGTGGATCAGTAACATCTCCATGTCACAGGGGGAGAGAAGATGAGTCAGAACATCTCCGTCACAGTGGGGAGAGAATGAGTCAGTATATTCTCCATGTCACATGTGGGAGACGGAAGTGAGTCAGTAATCTCGAGTGTCAAAGGTGGGAGAGGAAGGAGTCAGTAACATCCCAAGTGTCACATAGTGGGAGAGGAAGTGAGTCAGTAAACATTCCATGTCGAAGTGGGGAGAGGAAGTGAGTCAGTAACTATCTCATGTCACCAGTGGTGGAGAGGAAGTCGAAGTCAGTAAGGAGAGATTAGCCGATAGCCAAACAGGGGACAGGCAGAACGTTCAACAGCAGAACAGCATAGTATATATTCGCGAAAATAAGAATTTTAAAACATTCTACATGACCATCGTGTAGCAACACCACAGAAATGAAACCGATATAAGGAAAAATGCTTAGGTAAGGAAAGGACATGTCTGTGTAAGTCCATTTGGTTTATCGTCCCAGTCTAGTCCGTATCGTGGTGTGTGCGTGCGCGTGGTCCTGCGTGCCTGCTATGCATCGGTGGTACTTCTAACTGTGGGTAGGCAGTCCCCATCCCACGACAGCACAAGCAGACAGCAACCCTCCTTTGCCCTTCTCCCCAGAGCGGACAGACCCGCAGCTTCAGCAAGGTCCCACAATCATCCCTGGTACATCAGGTTACAGCAGAACTGTGAAGCTCGTCCAGGTCTGGAAGGTTCTGGAGCACAGTCTTATTCGGACACCCGAGTCCCTGCGAGAAAACCAAAGAAAAGCATTATGATAGCATCCGCGAGGGTTAACAGGTTCCATTACTGGATGGAGACTAACACTCACCGTACGTAGAAGACAAGAAGATAGACCTCTAACAGCATCATCTAAGCCAGGATGTAGAGGGCCATACTGGGAGGGGGTAGATGAGGTGGGCAATCACTGGGAGGGGTAGAGAGTGGGCCAGTCACTGGAGGGTAGAGAGGTGGGCAGTCACATGGGAGCGTTTAGAGAGGTGGACCAGTCCTGGGAGGGGGTAGAAGAGGTGCCAGTCAACGGAGGGTTAGAGAGTGGGCCATCACGTGGAGGGGGTAGAGAGCGCAGTCCTGGTAGGGGTAGAGAGCCAGTCAGGAGGGGGTAGAGAGGGGCCAGTCACTGGAGGGGGTAAGAGGTGGCCACAACTCACTGGGAGGGGGTAGAGAGGTGGGTACCAGTCACGTGGAGGGGGTAGAGAGGTGGCCAGTCACTGGGAGGGGTTAGAGAAGGAGGGCAGTAGCTGGAGGGGTTTAGAGAGGAGGGCCAGTCACCGGGGAGGGGTTGAGAGGAGGGCCAGTCACTGGGAGGGTGAGGAGGAAGGGCCAGTCAACGGGGCAGGGGTTAGAGAGGAGGGCCAGCTGTCACTGGGAGGGGGTAGAGAGCCAAGTCACTGGGCGAGGGGTAGAGAGCCAGTGCATCTGGGCCGGGGTTAGAGAGGAGGGCCAGTTCCACTGGGAGGGGGATTAGAGAGCAGTCACTGGAGGGGGTTATGAGGCAGTCATGGAGGGGTAGAGAGCCAGTCAATGGGAGGGGGTAGAAGGGCCAGTCACTGGGAGGGGGTAGAGAGCAGTCACGGGAGGGGGTAGAGAGCCAAGTCACTGGGAGGGTAGAGAGCCATCATGGGAGGGTTTAGCGGGCCATCACTGGGAGGGGGTAGAGAGGTGGGCAGTCACTGGAGGTGTTAGAGAAGCCAGTCACTGGGGAGGGGTTAGAGGGCCAGTCAGCTGGAGGCGGTAGAGAGCCATCCTGGGAGGGTAGAGGGAGCCAGTCACTCTGGGAGGCGGGTAGAGAGCCAGTCACTTGGAGGGGGTAGAGAGCCATCATGGAAGGGTAAAGAGAGCCAGTCACTGGGAGGTTTAGAGGGCCAGTCACTGGAGGGGGTAGAGAGGTGGCCAGTCACTGGGAGGGGTAGAGAGCCAGCTCACTGGCAGGGGTAAGAGCCAGCAACTGGAGGGGTAGAGAGCGCAGTCACTGGAGGGGTAGAGAGCCAGTCACTGGGAAGGGTTAGAGGGAGTCAACTTGGAGGGGTAGAGAGTGGGCCAGGTCACTTGGGAGGTGGGGTAGAGGCCAGTCACATGGACAGGGCGAGAGAGGCAGTCCACTGGGAGGGGGTAAGAGGTGGCAAGTCACTGGGACGGGGGTTAGAGGGCCCGTCACGTGGGAGGAGGGTAGAGAGGTGGGCCAGTCACTGGGAGGGGTAGAGAAGTTGGGCAGTCGACTGGAGGGGGAGAGGGCCAGTACTGGGAGGGGGTAGAGAGGTGGCAATCACTGGGAGGGGTAGAGGGCCAGTACTTGGCAAGGGGGGTAGAGAGGTGGCCAGTCATGTTTTTGGAGGGGGTAAGAGGAGGTGGCAGTCTTCGGGAGGGGTAGAGGGCTAGTCACTGGAGGGGGTAGAGAGCAGTCCTGGGAGGGGGTGTAGAGAGCAGTTCCTGGGAGAGGTAGAGAGGTGGGCCAGTCGACTGGAAGAGGGTAGAGAGGTGGCCAGTCACTGGGATGAGGTAGAGAGGTGGGCCAGTCACGTGGGAAGGGTAGAGATGGTGGGGGGAGGGGGTAGAGGGCCAGTCACTGGGAGGGGTAGAGGGCCAGTCACTGGGAGGGGGTAGAGGGCCAGTCACTGGGAGGGGGTAGAGCTCACCTCTTTAGTTTTTGTCATGGTCTCTGCGATGATGCTAGCGGCTCCGGGGTCGTCCGTGACCGGGATGAAAGGTCGAGAGGAAGCAGCAGTAGACGGGGTCACAGCTGATGAGGGGGTGACAGCATCCTCTGAGGAGGTCACCTGGTGACAGAACAAGGAACAGATGTATCTATTAGCCTCTGAGATCTTCTTCATGAGACAATCCTCTCAGATCTTCTACATTGGGGATAAATAAAGTCCTCAGGGTTTGAAGTTAAGGGGTAGGGGACTCCAAACTAGGGGTCGCAACACAATGTGGTGGGTTGACGATTTGAATATGGGGTCGCGAGAGAAACTCTGAAATTTTAAATTTTAAAAAGCGTTGAAGTCTTGAGTCGATAAGTATTCAACCCCTTTGTAAAGGCAAGTCTAAATAAGTTCAAGAATTTGTTCCCCAAACTTTTGCCACAAAYTTGGAGGCACAGAATCATCTAGAATGTCATTGTATGCTGTAGCGTTAAGATTTCCCTTCACTGGAACTAAGGGGCCTGAACCATGAAAGACATCCCCAGACCATTATTCCTCCTCCACCAAACTTTACAGTTGGCACTATGCGTTGGGGCAGGTAGCGTTCTCCTGGCATCCACCAAACCAAGATGAATCCGTCAGACTGCCAGATGGTGAAGCGTGATTCATCACTCCAGAAAACGCGTTTCCACTTCATGAAGCRCCCGGACAAAGAGTTCTGGTACTGACGTTGCCTCCAGAGGCAGTTTGGAAGTGAGTGTTGCAACCGAGGACWAAAAAAAAATCTTGATCGACCGAGAGTCCTATGTTCTTTTTACGTGTATTTTTTCATGTATAGACGCACTCTGTGTTAATAAATCAACTACACTGTATGTACTGAGCTGGTCTG
Source organism: Salvelinus sp. IW2-2015 (assembly GCF_002910315.2). Lineage (NCBI taxonomy): Eukaryota > Metazoa > Chordata > Actinopteri > Salmoniformes > Salmonidae > Salvelinus > Salvelinus sp. IW2-2015. Next base: position 35,805 of record NW_019944247.1, on the reverse strand, counting down.
ATGCTTTAAGCACTGAGATTAAAAATGAAGACATGCAAATGACTAAAGAGGGATCCAGAGATCAAGATAACCAGAAGAACTAAACCTGTTCTGACCCCCGTCCTCCTTCTGCCTTCGCAGATTCTGTTGTTCCTGAAGTTACTGGTAAGAGGCCAGCGGCCAGCAGCCTTTTCCATGTGGAGTTGCAAGTTATCCATTTATACTGATCTGTGTGCCAGTTTTATCACATTTCATACGCACATTTTCGTGGAACAGTTTCATTTCAATTATAATAAAGTCTACATATCTCAAAATCAATCAAAATTATATCTAAAGGAAAATGATACAAATCTAAAAAGTAACTTCTATTGACATTGTCAACATGTAAAAAATAGTCTACATAAAGCCAACAAACAACAACAGTGCAGCCTGCAGGTAGAAAATATCCTGATAAAAATAAATAAATATAAATCACATTGGCTATGCATGGCCTGTCTGCAACATTGTATAAATATTAACCTGGTCCAGCCCAAACTGGTGCTAACCAACTGGCAACATTGTATAAATATTAACCTGGTCTAGCCCAAACTGGTGCTAACCAACTGGCAACATTGTATAAAATATTAACCTGGTCCAGCCCAAACTGGTGCTAACCAACTGGCAACATTGTATAAATATAACCTGGTCCAGCCAAACCTGGTGCTAACCAACTGGCAACATTGTATAATATTAACCTGGTCCAGCCGCAAACTGGTGCTAACCAACTGGCAAACATTGTATAAGAATATTAAACCTGGTCCAGCCCAAAACTGGTGCTAACACAACTGCAACATGTATAAATATTAACATGGTCCAGCCCAAACTGTGCTAACCAACTGGCAACATTGTATAAATATTAACCTGGTCCAGCCAAACTGGTTGTAACCAACTGGCAACATTGTATAATATTAACCTGGTCAGCCCAAACTGGTGCTAACCACATGCAACATTGTATAAATATTAACCTGGTCCAGCCCAAACTGGTGCTAACCAACTTGGCAACATTGTATAAAATATTAACCTGGTCCAGCCCAAACTGGTGCTAACCAACTGGCAACATTGTATAAAATATTAACCTGGTCCAGCCCAAACTGGTGCTAACCAACTGGCAACATTGTTAAAATATAAACTCTGGTCCAGCCCAAACTGGTGCTAACCAACTGGCAACATTGTATAAATTTAACCTGGTCCAGCCCAACACTGGTGCTAACCAACTGCAACATTGTATAAATATTAACCTGGTCCAGCCCAAACTGGTGCTACACCAACTGGCAACATTGTATAAATATTAACCTGGTCCAGCCCAAACTGGTGCTAACCAACTGGCAACATTGTATAAATATTAACCTGGTCCAGCCCAAACTGGTGCTAACAACTGGCAAACATTGTATAAAATATTAACCTGGTCCCCAAACTGGTGCTAACCACTGGCAACATTGTATAAAACACTAATATTAATAGTGGGTCGGGG